>NW_027070075.1:210046-360049 GCF_002906115.3 Quercus suber
AAGTAAAGTAAAGAAGGGGGGAGAAAAAAGAAGAAGAAAAGAGGCTCCTCGGCCATGGGCCGAGGAGCATTCTCCCTGTTGTAAATTAATTCTAAGTGTTTCTTAATAAAAGAGAGTTCATGCTTGGTGAACGACGGCCAGCATCTAAACCTTTAACCCACTCTCTACAAATTTATTGTTTGGGCTTGTTGGACTGAAAACTCATTCATATTCAGGGTCAAATCCAAATTGAGTCCCCACAATTGGCGCCGTCTGTGGGGAGGATTAGGGTGCTGGCCGGCGCACCAGGCGATTGTTCTAAGTGGTCGTTGTAAAAAAAAAAAACACAAAAAAAAAGAGAGAAAATAGAAGATTCGACAGTGAAAAAGAAATCTTGATGTTATTATTTCATAAATAGAAACAGTACAAATTACAATCAGAGGCTCAGGCAGGTGTGTTTCACACACAAATTTACAAGCTAATCCTACCAGTTATTTCTACAATCAGAGGCCCAGGTGGAGCCGCCCCCAAATGAGCTGATAAGAAGGCAAGAAACCAAAGAAGGTGGAAGAGATGTGTGAGCAAAGATGAAAGGAAGTACCTAGATAAGGAAGCCATCATCTTCGCATTTAATGCATTTTACTAATTCAGGTGGCTACATTAATGAAGAAATGACCATTGAACAGTAGTCTCATAGTTTGCAGCACATATTACCACCTCTAGCACAACCTTGATGGAATAAGTATCCAAAGGAAAGACCCTGACTATACATATGGAGGGCCAGGATGCAATCTAAAGGACTATATAATGAAAGGAAACCCCTCCAAATAGGGGAACAAAGAATCATAAAAAGAACATAGAAATTGTGGAGCACCACCTTGTCTTAAGGACTTGAAAACGTTTTATGAACATTGCCTCCTCGGCCAGACTCGAGGAAGTGTTATTTCCACATTTAGTACTTCTTCTTACAATTCTTTTAGCCCTATCTCTACTAACCTAACAATTGGACCATAAAATAGCATTCAAGTTGACCTAGCGAACCTATACTCTAATAAATTAATTGCACTAGGCTTGTAAAATCTAATTCCACTATTCTAAGTGGGCTTAGCCTTTTCAGGCTCTTACACACACACACACACACACACACACACACACACATATATAAACAAATTTCAATTTTACTACTAAGGGCTTTTAGAAATTTAAAACTTGCCATAATTTTTAAAACATTTTTACTATTTTATTTGTTATTAAATTTAATTATATTATCAAAAAAAATATTTTATAAAATTTATATATAATTTTTTTATTAAGCCACGCATCGCACGAGCATAATACTAGTATATATTAATAGGCAAAGTTCAAAAGAAAATCCAATTAGATTTTAATTGGATTCTTAATTTTGCGCCATGTGTTCTATTTAATTTTTAATTTTGTGTCAAGTGAATTATTAAGTGTAAAAATCGAAGACTCCAAATATAATTAAATTCTAAATTGGATTTCAATTGGAGTTCGATTTTTTGCCATGTGTCCATCTAAGATTTTAATTTTTGTGGCAAATGAATTATTGGGTGCAAAAATCGAAGAGTTTAAAACCAATTATATATATATATAGAAACCATTTCATATTTTAGAAGTTTATGGTTTTAAAAAAGTGTAAGTTATTACTATGTATAATTTGAATCTCTTCTAAAAAAATGTATAATTGTGATAAAATCCAATTAAATTCTAAATTAGAGTCTAATTTTGCGCTGCGTGTCTCATCTATTTTTTATACTAACTTGTAACTCCATGCATATGCATGGATATACTTAAAGATATACAATAAGATGCATAATATAATTCATATATATATATATAAATTTAAATACTATTGATAGTTGTGGGGCCTGAAAGTCTGATAGCCTAGGCCCATTTTACACCCGGCCCAAGGCTCATGCCGAGGATGGAGAATCGCTCGAGGACGTTGTGTAGAGGCTTGGGCTGTAAGGACCCCGCCGAGGATGACCCTGTCCTCGGTGGACCGAGGACAACACCAAGTGGGGGAACAAGCCCAGGACAGGCTGTCATCTCCACAATAAATGTGCTCATCTAATCCCATGACCGCACTAATGGAGATGTGACTCCTGGATAGGGTAACCTTGGCCATTACAAATCACATGATTACTAATAACACAGCTGATGGGATGGACGGTCAGGAGGGAAGCACACGGATGATCAACAGGTAGAAGAAACAGATGGTGAGAAGATGGCTATATAAGGGGAACCAACAGAACAGTGAAGGAGAGGTCCAAAAAGAGGATCCTCAGATCCTCGCCGAGGAGAAACCTTGATGAGAAACCTTAGTGTGCCGGCCTTCAACGGGAGGGGGAAGTCCTATTTTGGGCGTTGTCTGTTTGTTAGGGCCTAGTTCTTGAACATACCTTCTAAAAATGTATTGTTTGGGCTTATGGGATGAATTTCTTTTTTATTTATAAGAGCTTTTCCAAATTGAGACCTTACGATTGGCGCCGTCTTTGGGAAGGACTAGGGCGTTAGCAGGCGCAACGGCTAGCGATTTCCACCGTTGGGGGCTTGCGCAAGGTACCCCGACTTCAAAAAAAAAAAAAGAACGAAGTAACAACCAACAATAACGCTTTTGCACAAGATATGATCGTTGCAGGAAAGTAAGAAATTCAGAAGAATAGGAGAAGGAAACAAACACAACAACGCTTTGTTAATCGAAAAGTAAATACAAGATACAAACAGAGGCTCAGACAGGTGTATTTTAAAGCTAATGCTACAAACAGAGGCCCAGACGGGCCTGTTTTAAAACTAACTTTAGGGAAGGGGGCTGAGGCAGGCTTGTTTTAAGGCTGCCAACGACCCCCGGGCCAGTATGGATGGTGTTGGCGAGAAGAGAGGAACAAATGCATGGGCACTTAACAACCCCTCCCTATGACGTTCCCTTGATTCTCTCCCAGCCCCACATTGGTTGGCCGTTGGAGACGGCAACACCCAAGTACTGGACATGATGTGATCTTGTGAGCTTCCACCAATGGACAGGCCAAGCGCAAGTCGTTGCCAGTCTGGAGGGCAGGCATGGGTGCGCCCCGGAGAAGGGCGTTACGTACTTCAGGGACTTCCCTCCTGACCGCCATGCACGACACCATCGAGATGACGCCCAAACTCTGCCGCGCCGGAAGTCTGGCGCGGGTTATAGCCATAACGGCTCTCGACCAAGGAATGAGGACTTTTGGCCTGTGTGCCCTCACTCCCATCTAAGGCCGCCCCATTTCTTCAAACTCTTGTCACAATGCTGGCAGGGTTGTTGAAGGGGCTCGGAGAGTTGGAGGGACGTGTTTCCTATTTTGTTAGAGGATTCATGAAGTGTGGAAGGACGTTCCCCCCCCCCCCCCCCAATAAAGCCTTATGTAGAATATGGAGGTTGGTGGGAATTGATCCACACAAAATTCAAGAGAAAAGGGTTATTAGCGGCATTAATCCTATCCAAATTCCAAGGAGGCTGTAAACCGTTGGATTTGCATCAATCCACGAGGATATTAATGAGGGCACATCTCGTGCATCGAAACGTCAGGCGTGGAATGCGAGCAGTCAGGGGACGCCTCGTAATTGAGGAGGGCAAAAGCTTGAACTGAAGAAGGGGTTATTGCCACGCGTAAAGTTAGAAATCCGAACCACCCCTGCCCGGGACACTGCGGGGTCAAGGATCCGACCCGAGATGGCCCACTTCCAGTGAAGCAGAGCCGAGGCCGTCATCATGCCAAAAAAAAAAAAATTTTTTTTTCTATGTGTTAGACGGAACCAAGGTCTTGCATGGTCCTCGGACTCAAGCCTATGGGGAAACTAACTACTTCAAAAAAGATTCTAAGTGTTAGACAGAACCAAGGTCTTGCATGGTCCTCGGAATCAAGCCTATGGAGAAACTAACTACTTAAAAAAAGATTCTAAGTGTTAGACAGAACCAAGGTCTTGCATGGTCCTCGGACTCAAGCCTATGGGAAAACTAACTATTTCAAAAAAGATTCTAAGTGTTAGACAGAACCAAGATCTTGCATGGTCCTCAGACGTAAGCCTAGGGGAAACTAACTACTTCAAAAAAGATTCTAAGTGTTACACAGAACCAAGGTCTTGTATGGTCCTCGGACTCAAGCTTATGGGGAAACTAACTATTTCAAAAAAGATTCTAAGTGTTAGACAGAACTAAGGTTTTGCATGGTCCTCGGACTCAAACCTATGGGGAAACCAACTACTTTAAAAAAGATTCTAAGTGTTAGACAGAACCAAGGTCTTGCATGGTCCTCGGACCCGAGCCTATAGGGAAACTAACTATTTCGAAAAAGATTCTAAGTGTTAGACAGAACCAAGGTCTTGCATGATCCTCGGACTCAAGCCTATGGGGAAACTAACTACTTCGAAAAAGATTCTAAGTGTTAGACAGAACCAAGGTCTTGCGTGGTCCTCGGACTCAAGTCTATGGGGAAACTAACTATTTCGAAAAAGATTCTAAGTGTTAGACAGAACCAAGGTATTAAGCGAAATCTTAAAGTATAACAAGTAAAAGGGAGTATCAATTAAAGAAATAAAAGTGAACTACTGAATATGTATTTCAAATAAGAAAGTATGTAATTCTGTTACAATGTCGCCAAGGCAAAAAGCGAAATGAAATGAAAAAGAAAACAAATAGGAATGTCCATGCCATCAGAACAGGGTAGTCCAATGAGAAGGCTTACTTCCCCAAATCGGTGGACAGCTTGCTTTGAGGAGCCTGTCGGACGACTTTGGCTCACACCTCGGGACCCTACTTCCGAGGGGCTACTTCGGAGGATCCCTCCCCGGCAAGAGGGATCTGAGGGGCAACGAGCGTGGCTTGAGGATCAACAGGAGGCTTCACCACACCCTGGGGCACTTCCTGACCGTCAGTCTCCGCCCCCTTTGACCCTTCATGGAGTTCAGCCCCCTCGACAGGTCTGTCAGCTGAAGATGCATCCTCAACAGTTTTAGTTTGACTTTCATCTACCGCTGGCAAAGCGGACTCCGCCTCAGAAGTAACGGGGATAACCTCGCGAATTGCAGGGGGGTAATACACCCTCTCCGCTCTCCTAAGGTCAGATGAGGCATCAACCCCTGCTTGGTTGAGGGCTTCATTCCAGGTCTGGGAACAAAAGCGCCTACACACTTCGGGAATTTGAGCCTTAAGGGTAACTTCAGTTTTAGCCACCCCTTCAGCAAAGGCCTCTTCCTTTGCTTGTTCTACGGAACGCTCGACATCTATTCTCACAAACACAGCTTCATCTTTGGCCCTCACGGCCTCGTCCCTGGTGTACTCGGCAGTACCTTTCACCCCAACCGCCTCGACCAACTTTTGCTTCAGGTCAGTGATGTCCTCTTGAGCAGCCCGCAATTGGCCCTCGGCGTCCTGCAAACGCTTCATCTGGTCCTCGGCTTGTTTCGTAGCAGCGGCTAGGTCAGAAGCCGCGCTATCTCTAGCCCTTGTCATCTCCTCCAAACTGTCAATCGCCTTCTTAAGATCTGCTTCAGATCTCTTAAGGGTACTCGCAGCTTTTAGGAACTTGTTGCGCTTCTTCCCCAGAGCGCTACTCTGGACATCGACCTCCTCGTACAACCTGAAAACAGCCTGGATGGCCTGCCAACAGAAACAAATATGCCATTAAGGGGAAGGGAGGTGCTAGGCAATGAAATTGAAACAAAATAGACAAGTACCAAAGGTCCTACCATGCCCAGGTATCTCTTAAGGTCATAGGCAACTTCTTGCGCCCTCATGCTCCCAAGTTCAGCCATGTCGACAGGGAGGAGAAGGGACCTCTCAAGGGCATCGGCTATGCGAGCCCCCTCGCCTCCTCGAAAATCCCGGAGAGTAGCGTCATCCATCAAAGGTTGCCCATGGAGCATGGCAGCGGGCAGCCAGGCCTGGGGCTCGGACTGTTGAACAATTTCTTGTTCTTTATGCTGACTGCCAAGCCTCAGTTGTTTAGAAGGTCGGCGGGCTTCACCTTCCTCGGGAGAAGAATGGGATCGGCACCTATCCACTAGGTCCTTGCCTTTGGAGGACCTCTTTCTTTTTGGATCGGAGGACTCAGGCGGAGAATCTGAGATTGGAGGGATGGAGGACGACTTGGTCTACGCAGGCGAAGGCTTAAGCAGAGGTAGAGGGGGTTTAGGTTGTGACTTACTTGGCACACCTTTCCTAGACTTGCCCTCAAGCAAGTCAAGAAGGCTGGTTTGGGGCTATTTCTTGGAACCCATCTCCGTTTGAATACCAACCTTGGGGGCTGAAAATTGGCTTCGGACAAATAGGGATCTCCCAAATCACCAGAGGGATCCTCAGACTGATCGGCTCGGCCAAATACACCAAATTCGTCTTTAGATGAGCTTAGTTCGACCACTTCTTCCCCCTTCTCCGAGCTCCCTTGTTCGGCCTATGTTGCTTGATGAGATGAGGAAGAACCTGCCAACGGGATGCCCTCCGGAATAGAAGTTCCTTCGAAAATGAAAACCCGTCCTCTACCACGGTGATTTGCCTAAGCTGAGGATCACGAGCCCTGATAACGTGCTTTGGGACCAGAAACGACTTCTGGGCCGGATTACATCCGAGGATTTTATGGGCAGCTCTAACCTGATTATCGGTCTCGTTCAGAAAGAGCTCTGCCCTAAGAACGGCTTCCAGGTTCTGCTTGTTGACCAGGTGAAAATGATGCGCGAAGGCGTGCGGATCTGCAAAAAGAGGAACAAAACTCCTATGATCAATAAAACAAAGAAGATATACGACAAAGAAAAAAGAAAAGAAGTTATACTATCTCCTACTTCAAGTACCCTACCTGGCTCTCCCTCTACTGTCGAGCAGTGGAGACCGTCGTGCCACTCCCCTGACACTATGAGAAAATCTTGAGTCAACCCTTTACTAGAATCGGGGAGGCATTGGATAAGCCGAACCCTATCGTCCCTTGTCTTCATATAGTATAACTTACCCTTCAGGTGCTGAAGATTGTAGCACCAGTTCACATCGTGGTGGGTTAACCTCAACCCCATCTTCTCATTCAGGACATCTATGCACCCTAATATCCTAAACATATTAACGGTGCACTGGGTAGGAGCTAACCGAAAATGCCTAAGGTAACCGTGCATCACTGGCCCCATAGGGATTCTCATGCCTCCCTCTACGAAGGCTACTATGGGAATCACAACTTCACCCTCGTTCCTTTTAGTGTACCACTCTCCTTCCTCACAATACCTTAAGCCGACATTACGGGGTATCCCGTAATCAGCATTGAATTTCTCTATCATTTCTTCAGACTTAACTAATTTCTTAAATTTACCTATCCCTAGTAACGACTCAAAGACCCAAAAGAGAAAAAGGAAGTAGAGAGAAGTTTGTGCTACAGAGAGAAGGAGACTTACAGAAATGGGGAGATTCTCCTCTGACAGACTCTTTATGCTAAAAAGAGGCACTGGTCTGTGTGGAGATTAGACCAGATTCAAAGTGTTCGCGCCGAAGTTCTTGAATGTACAAATAAGGAGACTAAGCGGCTCAAATGAGTATTTATACTCCCAATTAAAATTAACCAGGTGAAACTTCCCGCCCATAAAGGCAAGAAATCCCCACCGATTGATTGCCATCACTCCATTGGACGTGAGGAACATGGAGTCGCAGAAAATTTAATGCGAACGCGCGCCGAATATCGAGGCGCCAGAAACGTCCATTGGGCAGGCGAAAAGACTCCAATGTTGACGTCGACCGATGTTGGGCGAATCATGAAAAAGGCGCGGGGATATCAAAACCTTCCTCCCCATCCGAGGATACGGGCAGCAGGGTTTTGAGGGGCTATTGTGAGGTCTGAAAGTCTGATATCCTCGACCCATTTTACACCCGGCCCAAGGCCCATGCCGAGGATGGAGAATAGCCCGAGAACGTTGTGTAGAGGCCTGGGCTGTAAGGACCTCGCCGAGGATGACCCTGTCCTCGGTGGACCGAGGACAACACCAAGTGGGGGAACAAGCCCAAGACAGGTTGTCATCTCCACAATAAATGCGCTCACCTAATCCCCTGACCGCACTAATGGACATGTGACTCCTGGATAGGGTAACCTTGGTCACTACAAATCACATGATTACTGATAACACAGCTGATGGGATGGACGGTCAGGAGGGAAGTGCACGAATGATCAACAGGTGGAAGAAACAGATGGTGAGAAGAGGGCTATATAAGGGGAACCAACAGAACAATGGAGGAGAGGTCCAAAAAGAGGATCCTCGGATCCTCGTCGAGGAGAAACCTTGATGAGAAACCTTAGTGTGCTGGCCTTCAACGGGAAGGTGAAGTCCTGTTTTGGGCGTTGTCCGTTTGTTAGGGCCTAGTTCTTGAACGCACCCTCTAAAAATGTATTGTTTGGGCTTATGCGATGAATTTCCTTTTTATTTATAAGAGCTTTTCCAAATTGAGCCTCTACAATAGTCATTTTTATATTTTGTTAACTCTTTAAAAAATTTTGTAAGGATATTATTATGTATAAAATGTAAATTGTATTTTTTTTTTTAAAATTATTGTGAAGCACTTTTTTTTATTTTTATTTTTATTTTTTTATGATTCATTTATTTTAGACTCTTTGATTTTTGTACTTAATAACTCATCTAGATGAATATTTATGATGTGGTCCTACATTTGATTCTAAAATTAAGAAATAAAACTCTTTATAAATAAATAATGTAGGACACATGGCGCAAAATTAAAACTTTAATTTATAATTCTAATTTGAGTTTCTCTCAGTTTTACCTATTATTATATACTAGTATGTAACCCCGTGCTACCGCACGGGACTGGTTAATTGTAATTATACTATTGGCCAATTTTTATTTTTATTTTTTGTTTTTTTGGGTTTATCACAAGAATGATAGAATTAAATCAAACAATGAAAATATATATTGCATTTTATTATTTAAGTAATGCTATTGGTCTTTTTTTTCTTTTTCTTTTTTTGGTTTATCATACATAGGATAGCATTAGATAAAACAATGAATAAAAAAAAGAGAATATTGCATTTTATTATTTAAATGATGATACAGTGAAGAAAAAAGAGAATATTACATTTTATTATTTAAAATATATAAAGGGACATTAAAAAATAAAAATTGATCATTGAGTTTGGAATCTTCTTGGAGTCGCCAATAAAGCGCTAATGTATGAGAGTGTGAAGTAAGGAAGAGTGGGATTGAACATTGTGTTTAAACTTGGCCTTACTTTGAGAAATCCGTAAGAAAGAGGAGAGGGTAGTGTGTGGATCTAGTTGGTAGAGGTTGAGAGAAGAGGAGACATGGGATGACGATATGAAATTAAGAAGAGATTATGTTTTGCTTTTATAGTCTTTCTTGTTGGACTCCTTGGTTTTGGTTGTGGAATTAGAAGAGCTCCAAACTCTATTGAGATCACCCATAAAAGTGTACAGGTGAGATGTTCTTGCTTAGGTCAATGAGTATTATCATTGTGGTTTTCTTGACTTCCGTGTTAAATGTTAATACATTATTTATTTGGGCACAAAAATTAGAAAATTTAGATAAGATACATGACACAAAATTTGAGTCCAATTTATAATCTCCATAAAAGTGTGCAGATAAGATGTTCTTGCTTAGGCTAATGAGCATTATCATTATGGTTTTCTTGGCTTCCATGATAAATGTTAATGCATCATTTATTTAGGCACAAAAATTAGAAAATTTAGATAAGATACATGACACAAAATTGGAGTCAAATTTATAATCTAATTAGATTTTTTTTTTTTTGAGTTTTGATTAGGACAAGTGGTGCAAAATTGAGAATCCAATTGAAATCTAATTGGATTTTCTCTCTGCTTCACCTATTATTATATATATAGACTAGTATGTAACCCGTGCGGAATGGTTAACTGTAGTAATGATGTTGGTCTTTTTTTTTTTTTTGGTTTATCATACAGAAGATAGCATTAGATAAAACAGTGAATCAAAAAAGAGAATATTGCATTTTATTATTTATGTGATGCTACAATTTAAAAGAGAGAGAGAGAGAGAGAGAGAGAGAGAGAATATTGCATTTTATTTTTAAAAATATATAAAGGGAATTTAATTTTTTTTTTTTTGGTCAAACTTAAATAAACCTATTTACCAACTTAAACATTTCAAGGTCGATCTAGCATCTCTTGCACATAGCCACAAATTCTTCATAAACATAAGGATAAGGTTCATAACCTTTAATAATCACCCATTAAAAAAAAAAAAAAAATCAATAATCATCAATTTTTTTCAAGCATATAATAGTGAACCTTTGTTGTGCTGCATAACCTAAGTCTTTTTGTTTCAGCCAAAGTTTAGTATACCAAAACCAGTAATAAAGGATGCATACTCTATCAAATATTACACAAGCTTATTAATGAACTTACTAAAATCTTGCTCATAGGTCATGTGACAAATCCATTAAACTAATATGAATATATTGATTTTTCAGATCACCTTTTCAATTTCAAAAATCATAAAATACATAAAATAGTTCTTGACAATGTAATAAACCACATAAAATAGTTGTAGACAATGTCATAAACCAAATAATTTAAACTAAAAATTCCCAATAATGTTTTCTTTTTTCCTGAATGCCATGAGCTTTCTCTTTGTCCCATCCTTAGCGACTTTTAAGTATTTGGGATACCTTCTGGATCTACAATGCAACAATTCATGTTAAATTATATTATTGATAAAAAATTGGTTATCCCAATTGCAATTATCAATACAATAATGGAAGGTTAAATTGTCAAAAGTAAGGTGGAGTACAATTGAAAAGTTTATTACTGACCTCCTTCTAGTGCAATTAGACCTTCCTAGTGTGCTGCCTAATCAGTCTATTGTGATTTTTTTTTTTTACTTATTCTCATAATTTAATTTCCTAGGCTTATCATCAGAATTTTTTTATTCTTAATTTGATGCTTTAAGAACATAAAGATGTTTTATGGTCAGTGTTATCTGGTTTGTTAGTTTTGTGACTCTAGATGGTATTTGGATTGTTTGTTAGTTTTCATAACAAACAACTCAAGCTTTTCAATTGCCTTTTTGACAATATGTGAATCACCCAAGGTCCACAATCAAGCAAAGCATTTTCTATCTCATACATGGTTCATGTAATAGTTATAAAAATTTAAATCAAAAAGGAAGAATATGTAAATGAAGTATTGACATACCTAATTGGCAGATCTGTGTAGAAATTTAGACCAAAAAGAGTTCTGGAAGAACCTAGATTAGAGGGAAAAAAAAAGGAGCAATAATTACTTCACTGCAAGGACATTGCAGAAAATGGGAAATAAGTATAACATCCAACCTGGGGTGAATACTGCTTGATAGAAAGCTAAATTTGAAAGTGTATATTTAATATTCTAATAAATGCAGAATCATTATCTTTTGCCAATTGAGAAGATGAGGGAACCAAGGAAGAAAAAGGCAGACTCATGTAACTTTTCAATTCACTATTATAGAGGAAATGACAAATGATAAAAATGATAATATTAGATATTACACGGCCTAAGGCATTACCTGGTGGCCACGTCGTCCAATTGTGCCTAGGTTGTTTCACACTTTAGTGCAACAGCAACAACCTATTTAGGATTATTCCAAAAAAAAAAAAAAAAATCAGGAATTAAATGCTCAAACAACAAAAATTAGACAATAGAATAAGAGGAAATTGTGATTTTCATAACTGTTCTATCTAATTAGTTAAGTGGATGCAAAGAGAAAATGATTGTACCCAAGATCCAAGTTGTTTTCTCGCTTGTGTGCATAACACACTCTGCCATCCAACACCTGAAGTGGTTGAACATAAGTTTAGTTATTCACATTATTTTTATTTAAAATTAGGCGCTTAACAGGGCTATTTGTAAGGAAAAAAAAGTACATTATATATATATATATATGTGTGTGTATATAATATCATGCCAAAGTAAATTTAACTGATCATCCATTTCTTTTAGAGTTGTGGTCACATAATTTTAGAAGTGAACTGCACAAACCCATACCCTTTCGATCTCCCACTAATGTAGTCACATATAATTTTTTTTTGCCAAATATGATAACATAATACCCTCAAGTAAATCTAAGGTCATCTAAACCTAAAATTGTAAGTTACAAAACCTAAATAATCTACTACATTAATATTACCTTCAATTAGCTCACCACATCGTCCAAAAGCATCCTTTAGAATAACTTCATCAGTACCAAAAGAAAGCCCTATAATCCAAAACACAACAAATAAACTAAGTCCATCTTTATGACAGCAAGGTTGGAAATGTTTTTCTAGGATGTCCATGCTGGGTCCTTCTGTTGAGTTACACATGTGAGTAAAGTCCCACATTGAATAAAGATGAGAAGAATGAGTAGTTAATATAACATAATTGAGCACATACTCATAGGGTTTAGGCCTTTTGGGTTAAAGTGTGTCTCTATATGTTATATTAATTACTCAAGGAAACTCCCCAAGGCGTTTATCTCCTCGATAAGTGGTATCAGAGCCCATGGTGGTGTGCGGCGAAGGTGGTGAGGTGTTCATGGTCCCTACCCAGCAGGGACAGAGAAAGCCTAAACGACCCCACACACAAAGATCCTGGAGAAGAAAAAAAAAAAAAAAAGGTCCCAACAAAGGAATATTGCTAATGGTGCTAACTAATGGTGTGGTGCGAGGTTCCCATGGACATAGACGTGCGGGGTTCCCATGGATGTGCGTGTGGAGTTGACACGTGGTTCCCATGGATGGCGTACAAGAGACCCATGGATGATGCATTGATGAAGTGAAAAGCCCATTACGTAAAGGGGGAGTGAGGAGGACTTATTCATGGCCCACAGAGAGGTCTTGAAGCCCATAGAGAGGTAGACTCACACGTGAGGGGGAGATTGTTGGGTTACACGTGTAAGTAAAGTCCCACATTGAATAAAGATGAGAAGAATGAGTGGTTAATATAACATAATTGAGCACATACCTATAGGGCTTAGGCCTTTTGGGTTAAAGTGTGTTTCTATATATTATATTAATTATTCAAGAAAACTCCCCAAGGCGTTTATCTCCCCGATACCTTCCAGTCACTATTATCACAAAGACATTAACATAAGGGAAACAACTATCAGCATATATAACATTAGAGAAAGAACTTGGTAAATAATTGAGACTAAAGCCTCATATTTCATATGATATGACTTAATTGAACTATGCCCATAACATGACCAAGTAAGAAAGTTAATTTGGAAAAACAATTGTGGGACAGGAGGCTATAACCACTATGAAATCAATGCATCTTTAGCAAGACCTAATGACCAAGCATTTAGTCAAACATGTAAAGGACACTTTAATTCACCCAAATAAATAAGTGGAGCATGATCCAATATTCCATGAGATGTATCCAAGTAATGTAATTGAATTAACAGTATTTATTTATTTATTTTTTTGGAGAGGAATGTGGTTTAGGAATTAAATGCATAAAGTAAAATACAAAAAACTAAGCTAAACAGTTAAATAACCGCATATAATAACACTTCATATAGAATCCTATTCATAATTTTTTAAGAAAACAATGAACAAAATCCAAAGCAACCAACTTGTTTCGTTGTTTCACATCAGTGTTGCTACTCTTTATATTTTAATAACATGGATGCTTAATTTAAGTTGGCAATTGGCTGCCAACACAAAATCTGCATGTACAAAAGAGAGTAGAAATAGACCTTTGCAAGAGTTCTGCTATATGTATGGAGTGCCTCATTCTTATCCCCTGTAGACAAATAGAAAAATAAAAGAATACAATTTTACATTCCAAACAACAATCATAATTATAATAAGAAAAGGGCAATACATATCAAATAGTTGGCGTGCAATACTCAACCCAGTTTGGAGTATTCATTAAATTAGAAAGTTAACATTGACATCCAAACCAATACATACGAAAATTTGAAGAAAAAAAAAAACTGACATCAAAATCAAAAGGAATTAAAAAACAAATGATAAAAAAAAAAAAAAAAACTAAATACAATTCAGAGAATGAAATTGTAATAAGAAGAAGAAGAAGAAGAAAAGAACATTACATGGGATGACAACCAAATCACGTTTAAGAAAAGAAAATTCCTTGTTTCTTAGCAATACCTTCAATGGCTATCAATCCTAAGCTAAATGGGTTTCAAACGTCTTTGATCGGATTTTTTTAGAAAATAACTATAAAACTCAAACAATATTATTAGTTAGCCAAGGTTTGAAACTATTTTAGTTTCTAACAATTCGAGTCTAGAGGACTCGATTTTGGTGTATAAATCGAGTATATTGCACTGATTTCCCATTGCACTAGCAGCTAAGCTGGACAAATTGTCCACGTAGGTTGAAAATCGAGCCCAAAGAACTCGCTTTTCCTTCATTGAAATCGAGTCCAAAGGACTCGATTTAGTTTAATGGAAACCGAGTTCTCTGAACTCAATTTCAGTTCAGCCCAACACATCTCAGACTTACACGGATTTTTTTTCTTGTTCTTTCCCTTTCCTTTTTTTCTCCAAATGCCGTCCCACCTCTCCACTTCCAAGCCCCAAAAACCCATGAAAAAATCAAATCCAAAACAAATCAAACCCACTCTTCAACGTGTTCTTCTCCTCCACTGATCCGATCCGATCACCTGAAGCTTTTGCCGGGGTTTGGTTAGAATCGGCGCCTGGGTTGCTGGGTTTGCATCGTTGTTCTTCGTTTGCTCGGTTTGTTCGTCGGTATTACTGGGTTCGTTCTTTGTTCTTCATGCTTCGCCGCCTTGGTTGATGGGTTTTTGCGTGTGTCATTGATTCTTTCTTCCATTGGAGCGGTGGCAAGAAACCACGTCCGATCTGATTTCCATCGCCTGAAACTTTCGTCGGGGTTTGGTCAGAATCGGTGCCTGGGTTGCTGGGTTAGCATCGTTCTTTGTTCTTCGTTTGCTCGCCGGTGTTGTTGGGTTCGTTCTTTGTTCTTTGTGCTTCGTTTGTCGGTATTGCTGGGTTAGTTCTTTGTTCTTTGTTCTTCGTTCATCGGTATTGCTGGGTTCTGTGGACGACATGTTTTTTTTACAAAAAAAAAAACCGAGTTCACTGGACTCGGTTTTTATACATGAAAAACGAGTTCAGTGGACTCGATTTTCATGCATAAAAATCGAGTCCAGTGAACTCAATTTTTGTGTATAAGAAACGAGTCTAGTGAACTCGATTTCTTGGCCTACGTGGATAACTTTTCCACCTCAGCCGCGGGCAAAGTAGGCGAATATGAACAGGGAAATCGATTCTTCTGGACTCAAATTGTTATAAACCAATATAGTTTCAAACGTTGCCTAACTTATGCTATTGTTTGGGTTTTATGGTTATTTTTTAAAAAATCCCTCTTCGATCATGCCCTTTCTTTCTTTGTCAGTCAAGCTTAATCAAAACCAGTAACCCAAATACCTAAATTAATAAAAATCAACCAAAAATAACAAAACCTAAATCATATTTGATACCAATTTTTATTGTTTAAAGATACCTGTATTAGTAGTGGTGGCAAGAGGCTGGGTTGAAAGTGGGAGATGGTTTGACATGGTGGTGGTCCTCAATCTCTCCTTCATGGTGCCTTACGTCTCCCTCCCTGTCTCTTGTGAAATCAGTGATTTCATCGGGTATAAAAATAGCCTCTTTGCCTAACAAAAAAAAAAAAAAAAAACTCTTTGGTTTTCACGGTTGATAGTTAA
The DNA here is from genome assembly GCF_002906115.3 of Quercus suber. Lineage (NCBI taxonomy): Eukaryota > Viridiplantae > Streptophyta > Magnoliopsida > Fagales > Fagaceae > Quercus > Quercus suber. The sequence goes on from NW_027070075.1 coordinate 225,766, forward strand.
ATCAAGAAAAAACTTAATTAGCATAGTAATTCACTTGACCTGATGCATTGAAGTGATTTTAATGAGAATGAGTCCACATATATTTAGCCACATAGAGCAAAATTCAAATTCAATTTTAGGTTCTAATTGAACAATTGGAAGGATAATTATACATTGATGGCCACATAGATGTAGACACATGACACAAAATTAGAGTTCTAATTTAGAATTGCAATTTGAGTTTCTCTTTACTTCACCTATGATTATATATATATATATATATATATAGATTTGTGTGCCAAGTGAATTATTAGGTGCAAAAATCAAAGAGTCTAAATTCAATTAGATTCTATATTGATTTTTAATTGGAGTTCAATTTTGAGCCATGTGTTTCATTTGATTTTTTAATTTTTGTGACAAAATTATTGGGTGCAAAAACCGAAGAGTTTAAATCTAATTAAATTCTAAACCATATATATATATATATATATAATTGTGATTGTTTTTAAATATACCTATACATACACACAGGGCTACACACTAATTATAAGGCTCTTGTCATCTTTGCATTTATTTTAGTTGTAAGCCTATAACCAGAACTTCTGAGTTGAAATCAAGGAAGTCGATACCGTACCGGTACCGGCCGTACCGGTTGCATTCCGGTATCGAAACATTAACGTTTCGTACCGGTTTAAATACCGGCCGTACCGGCCATGTACCGGTCATACCGGCCAATTTCGGGCAATACCGGCCGGTACAGAAAAAAGGTTTTTTTTTTTTTTTTTTTTTTTTTTTTTTTTTTTTTTTAAGTTTTGTAATTTTTGAATTTTTGTTAGGATAGAATGATAACTTATTTGCATTAACTTATTACTATTATTTGTTTTCTTAGTATGCAATGATAACTTTTAAGCTTTCTATTTTTATATTGTGTGTTTTTTTTTTCTTTTAATTGATACTAAAGTCTAAAATTATAAATAATTAGTTTTGAATTGAGGAAATGTTTTATGGTAAACTTTTATATTTATTATAATATATATACATACACATACATATATATATTTATTTAAAAATATAAAAAATAGCGGTAAACCCGAAACGGTACACCGGTATTGACCGGTATCCGAAATATACCGTACCGCTGGGCAAACCGGTACAGCCTCCGGTACGGTATTGACTCCCTTGGTTGAAATACCATTATGTAAACAACATGATGCATTATTATGCTACAGCAAAACCAATGATTCAATAAAGAAGAAAAATGTATTGATCTATTTATTTTTTTACATAAAAAATAATGAAATACAAAAGAATATGTAAACCCGTAAGAAAGAGTTCACAGATTTCAATGTTTTTGTTGCCGCTCCTGACCTGAATGGCTGAACGAAGAGCATAATTGGGTACAAGATTGCAATGTTCAAGCTTCAAATTTGTCATTGGTGAAGTGTCATGTCCACTTTCAAACCATTCTCTCAAAACCTCAGCTTCATAGGTAAAACCATCCGTTGCCACATGAGGATCTTGCATGATGTCCTGCAAGATTGTACATAAAACATTCATAAAAAAAGGAATGCATTTTATGTGATAGCAATAATTTAGGGTTTGTTTGGGATTTACTTATTTTGCTGAGAGTACTATAGATAAAGGTAAAAGTTAATTGAAATAGTACAGTGTAACTCATAAATAGTACCAAAAAATGCCGTGGAACTTATGAATAGTAGCAAAAATAAGCTGAATAGTAAAATAAGTTGGCAAAAATAATCTTTGTAAAAATAATGTTGTCAACTTATTTTACTATTCAGCTTATTTTTGCTACTATTTATGAGTTCTATTGCAATCTTTGGTACTATTCATAGGTCTCACTATATAATTTTAGCTAATTTTTACTTTTATCTACAGTACTTTCAGCAAAAAGTTTTCAATTTTAACAAAATAAGCGAATCCTAAACAGATCCTTAGTCCAATGAAGTAAATTTGTGGCAGAAAGAGCTTCCAAGTTCCAACATGAAACAGTGATTTCACATCACATGTTCAGAAAATCGTTTCCCACTAGATATATATGGACACCTAGGATTTGGCTATTTGGAAAAGCATGATAGGAAGGAGAACAAGAAAGCCAGCAAACAATCCAAGTTTTGTTCTTGATTTTGATGGTTTCCAAGCATAAGAAATTAATTATTATCTAGTAACTATCACTTTATTAATTTTAATTATTTAATTCCCATATCTACGATTTCTAGTATGAATGTCAATGTAATAGCCTCCATGACAGTGGTATCTTGAGCCTGGAAACCAACATCCATATAATTTTTTGGGAGTCTGTCTTTTCTCTTGTGGATTCAATGATCCTTAATGGATTCTAGGACAAAATTGGCCTCTGCCATTTTCGGGCAAAATAAGTAGCATTCTATCATATTTTCCAAACTAAATAGGGAAATGCCTCTTTTTTGAAACTCGATTTACTCAAAATCGAGTTTAAAATTTTTTTTTAGTCCTATAATAACGTTTTTAAGGATCTATAGTGACGTTTTAAAGACCTATAGTGGCGTTTTGTAACTTGAGTTTCATGAAATCGAGTTATATGCAATCTTTTTACGTATAACTCGAGTTCATGGAGCTCGAGTTACAAAATGCCACTATAGGTCCTTAAAAACGTCACCATAGGGCTTAACTCGATTTAGAGAAAGTCAAATTTCAAAAGAGGGAAATTCTCCTATTTAGTTTGGAAAATGGGGCAAAATGCTACTTATTTTGTTCGAAAAGGGCAAAGGCCAATTTTGTCCATGGATTCTAGGGTTATTTTATCAATTGTAGAAGTTGGCTACGTCTGATTCGTTCTTCCATTTAGTATCAACCGGTATTAGAGCCTTTTATCTACTAGTATGATGGTTAATGAGCTCAAATTCAGAACACAGAGATGGGATTCTTTCTAGAGCCAACTTCCAAACTTGTCAAGGTGAGAATAGCACTCTCTATTTGGATTTTTGACTCTTTTAATTAGGAAAACAAAACAAGAAATATGGATTTTTGACTCTTTTAATTAGGAAAACAAAACAAGAAATATATGAGCATGCGTGCACACAAAAAATAATTTCAAAATGAAAATTGTTTGAAATAGGGTCTAATAGATTACCAATTATCCGAAATGGAATTTGTTAATAAATGAAAAATTTAATTGTTTAACCATTATTCTAAAAGGAACAACATGAATCGAAGATAAATTTAATAGCCTACCTTAAAGATGGGATAGAGAAAATAAAAATTATGTTCTTATGGTTACGTCAATTTCTTAATTTATCTACCTAAGAAAAATAAGAAATTTTCTATCTAAGAATTTAAATTGATTTAGATAATAATTTCAAGATAAAAAGAAAAAAAGGTATTTATTTGTATTAATTAGAGTATCTGATTGACAAGTTTAAAATCAAGTAAATTATATTAAATTGCGTTAGAATTTATTATTTGTAATGGATTTTCAGTTGGGGCAAATTGTCATTTTCTTCAAAAAGTTTAAAATTTGTAAGTTAAAATGGAAATAAAACCCCCCGCCCCCCCCCCCCCCCCCAAAAAAAAAAAAAATTGATTATGAAGTTTTTTTATTAAAAAAAATTATATCTATTTTCACAATAAAAATATTAATTATAAATTCTTCTAAAAAAGTATTAATTATAAGGATAAAATGCAAAACTCACCCTCTATGTTTCACCAAAATTTATTTCAATCATCTAACTTTGTTTTAGTTTATTTCGGTTCTCTAACTTTGTTTTCGCTTGTTTTAGTCTTCTTAGTTTCAAGCTTATTCAATTAAGGCATTTCTATCAAATTTTGTCATATGTTGTAGTTAATTGTCCAAATTTTTAATTTTTCTTCAAAAATTTGAAATTAATAAATCCAATTAATGATTGAAAAATATTTTCCAAATGTTTTTTTTATAATATATTTTTTTTAACAAAAGTTGACTGAAAGACCTTAAATCAAAAGTAAAGTTAAAAGACTGAAATGAATTCTGGAAAAATTTAGAGGGTCAGTTTTGCATTTTTGCTTAATTATAATTGAAGTGAGAAATCATGGGAAACAACCCTTTATCTTTAATAAATATCAATGCAAATAAAAAACCAATTGATTCCATAATATGTAATTAATTTTCTTTTGTCAAATAATCAAACAATCAAATAAATTTAATCAATTTTAAAAATATTTTAGATGGTATGTTTGGAATAGACGAAGAAGGGGAGTTGATGCGATCATATATCACCAATAGTCACTTTACAATATGACCAATTGGTCTAATAATAAAGAGTCAACTAATATATATTTTTTTGTTAATAATTAGATAGTTACAACGAGGGAGGGGGACTTCATCTCTTGAAAAAAAAAAAGATGCTAATTGAGTTGTAAGGTTTTTGACAACAACAACTGATTTAAAATTACATGCGGACAATAACTTAATAGTTTTAGGACCCATTGAGCCAAACAAATCTTGCTTCTCCTGGTAAGCAAACTAGAAAACAACCTAAAGCAAACATTTTTTAGAGCATCCACATCGGTGGAGCCATAAATTTAGTAATTTAGCACCACAAAAAGCTATTTTATCTATTTTACCATATCACTTTACAAAACACCAAACATTAGTGGTTTTATTTTAGTTTTTAACACAATAAAATAATATAAATAATACAATAAAATAATATACCTATCACAATAAACAACAATCACCACCACCAATACAATAAAATAATATAACTTTTATTAAAATATTATTATTATTATTTTTTACCTTCTTAGCTACTGTGCACAACCATCTTTGGCTATGCACTATAGCTCAAGAACTAAATTTTTTGGCTTTCCCTCAATCATTGTAGCATGCTTTTTAATATTGGCGGTGCTAAAAATAGCAATATGACTTTTTAGCACCCCCAATAATAATGCTCTTAGTCTCTAAACTTCTGATTTTAATAGTTAACTTATCAGGCATTAGGTTTGTGACAAAGAAAAATAACATTCTTTTAGTGCTTCTTCTTATAATTCTTTTAGTACTTCTTGTTAAAGTGTGTGTATACATATATATATATATTTATTCATGTGATGTTATCATGTGATTTTTTGGTAATTCTTGTTAAAGTATATATAGATAAGGACAAATTTTAGCTAAAAAATTCAAATTTAGTTACAAAATTGGTTGTACCTTAAGGGTACAACCTTATTTAATAAAATAAACATTACTATATATTTTGAAAATTTAACTGTTGAATTACATGATCTTTACGCTTTTAATACACATGTCAAATTTTGTGTCAATCGGATATTATTTACTATATAATCTATAAGTTTATATTTTATGCATAATTTTAAATTACAAAAACTAATTACAAAAATTTGCAATTTATTGATGACATAGCTATTAATCTTTAATTTTTTAGAAATTTTGTAAGCTTGGAGGATATAAGAAGAAGTTGTAATCTAATAGTGGATTTGTCAAAATTCACTTTTATAAAATGATATCGAGTAAGGTTGTAAGTTAAGGTTATAACTAAATTTGTAACTGAACTTTGTTTTATAATAATTTATTCATATGACTTCCTGTGAAAAATAATGACATTTTTAAATTATTGTTAAAGTGGCATAAACCATAAGCACATTATATAATTAAATCAATTAGGTTTAACGCAAATACTCAGACATGATTTGATTTTTTTTTTTTTTTTTTGATGGATGGTATGGTTTGATTTATCGTAAACCTGCAACATGAGGTTAATTGATCAAATCGAAATTTTAGAGACCAAATTGTTAGTCACATTAAAGTCAAATAGTGATATTTGTTATAGGGGAAAAAGAAAAAAAGAAAAAAAGAAACTCACATACATGCACGAAAGGAATTAAATTTATTCAAGATGTATATCTAACCATAAGTTGCTGAGGTTTGAAATAATACTCATAAATCGTTGGAGAAGAAAATAATAATAATAATAATAATAATAATAAGGAGAATATATTATTAATTTAAAATAAGAGTCCCTATAAGGATTCTCTAGAAACACCCTTTTTTTGCACCTTCTAATAAAATCTTACTACAACATTTAAAAAATAAAATAAAATAAAACCTCTTATTTAGACCTTTATGTAGAATCTTACCTATTAATTTTTGTTTTTTAACAGGAGATAGGTTCTTTTACACTTTTACTTACAAAAATGATTTGAAAATGCATATCAACTATCATAATTATCAAATTATATGTTTTTGAAGATGTTAATAAAAGGAGGATGAGTGAGAGATTCACAATAAATTTGAGCTTGTGTTTGTTAAATTACCAATTGAGTTATAAGGCTCTTGACATCTTTGCATTTATTTTAGGTGTAAACCTATAATCAAAACTTCTGAGTTGAAATACCATTATGTAATACAACATGATGCAATATTATGCTTCAGCAGAACCAAGGATTCAATAAAGAAGAAAAGTATATCGATCTATTTATTTTTTTACATAAAAAATAATGAAATACAAAATGCACCCGTGGGTTGGAACAGGTGGTATATGGAGGAGGTGGAAAAGTTTGCAGATTTCAATGTTTTTGTTGCCACTCCTGAATGGCTGAACGAAGAGCATAATTGGGTACAAGATTGCAGTTTTCAAGCTTCAAATTTGTCATTGGTGAAGTGTCATGTCCACTGTCAAACCATTCTCTCAAAACCTCAGCTTCATAAGTAAAACCATCCGTTGCCAAATGAGGATCTTGCATGATGTCCTGCAAGATTGTAAATAAAACATTCATAAAAAAAGGATTGCATTTTATGTGTTGATAATAATTTAGTCCAATTAAGTAGTTTTGTGGCAGAAAGAGCTTCCAACATGAAACAGTGATTCCACATCAAAGTTACATTACTCATGGACAGACATGTTCAGAAAATCTTTTGCCTATTTGGTAAAGCATGATAACAAGGAGACCACGAAAGCCAGCAAACGATCCAAGTTTTGTTCTTGATTTTGATGGTTTTCAAGCTCAAGAATTTAATTATTTTCTAGTAAATTTCACTTTATTAAATTTTTTTTTTTTTTAATTCCCATGTCTAAGATTTCTAGTATGAATGTCAATGTACTAGCCTACATGAGAGTGGAATTTGGGCCTGGAAACCAATATCAATATAATATTTTGGAAGTTTGTCTTTTCCCTTGTGGATTCAATGATCCTTAATGGATTCTAGGGTTATTTTATCAATTGTAGAAGTTGGCTACGTCTGATTTATTCTTCCATTTAGCATCAGCTGGTATCAGAGCCATTTCTGGTATTGCTTGATGGCTAATGAGCTCAAGGGCAGCAACCGTTCTAGCGACTCAGAACACAGAGATGGGATTCTTTCTAGAGCTGAATTCCTTTCCAAGGCTGAGAATAAGCACTCTCTATTTAAATTTAGGACTCTTTTAATTAGGAAAATGAAACAAGAAATATATGAGCATACACACACACACGCAAAAAAATTTTGAAATGGAAATTGTTTGAAATAGGGTCTGATAAATTCCCAATTATTCAAAAAATTTAGCTGTTAATAAATGATGAATTTAATCATTTAACCATTATTCTAAAAGAGTCAACATGAATTGAAGACATTGGAAAATAAATAAAAATTCAATAGCCTACCTGGGAGATTGGACAGAAAAAATACGAAGGAGGTTCAGAGTGTTCTTTGGAGCTCAGCTGAAGTGAGGATGAGTCTCCACACAAATCCTCCCTCATTGGTTCAAGTACAGGCCAAACATCTGATGCAAGGTCTAGCCGGTTCTCCCGGTACATTTCACTACAACTCAAGGCCAAGTGAGCCAACTGTTTAGCTTGCTCAAATGGCCAATCTCCAGCCAAAGGATCCAAGAGGTATTGTAACTTTCCTGTATCTAATGCATATTGCACTTCCTTTGTTAACCCCCGGGGCGGCCTTCCCGTCAACAACTGTAACAATGTGATTCCAAATGAATATACATCTGACTTTAAAGTAAGCTCTCCCGTTGAAAGGAACTCAGGGTCAAGATAAGCAAAACTAGTGCCCTTTGGCTCAGTTTTCCAATAAAGAGTGATGTTGTTTGAACTTTGAGCATGAGATAGTAGACGACGGCTTCCAAAGTCACAGAGTTTGCTAACAAAGTTGGCATCAAGGAGAACTTTGGCGGGTGTCAAATCACCATGTAATATGCTGAATGGTTTACAGGAATGAAGAAATATGAGGGCAGAGCACAATTCTGTGGCAATGCTTACTCGAATTTGCCATGATAATGGAGGAGTATTGTCCTTGCAGTTGAGTCGATCTTCAAGGCTTCCATTTGGGATATACTCATAGATGAGAGCCTGCACTTCCTGGCAGTATCCGATCAGTGTTACAAGATTCGGATGCCTCAACTTATTCAATTTATCAACCTGAAATAGAACGATGTAATGTAATACTATTTTTGGTCTGTGTTAGGTCCATTTCAAGTGAAGCATTGGAATGGCTGAATTCAATATATATACAAAACAGTTTAACCGGCCTACCTCACTTTGGAAGGGGTCTTGCGAGTTATGGTTGTCTAGCACTTTTATAGCCACCTGGATTTCATGCAAGAGACCTTTATACATGTTCCCATGTCTTCCTTCTCCAATTTTCAGGGAAGGATTAAAATTTTGAGTTGCCTTCTCAATCTCTGAGAACGAGAACTCAGAGAATTGAGGCATTTGTGTGCTTGAGAGGTTGCCTTGTTTTCTTCTCAGCTCTTTGGTTTCTTTGAGTGCATTGTCACGCTCCACCAGCAAATCATCCCGTTCTTTTTTGTAAGTTTGCAACAGTTCCACAGCAGAGACAATCCTCAGCTCCAACCCCTCTACCATCTCATTAGATTCTGCAATTTTGCTTTCTAGTGATGATTTTTGATCTAAGGCAAACTGGAGATCTTCCATTGCTTTGCTTAGCTGTATTTTCACCTTTTCATGTTCCTCTTTCTCTTTTGCCAGAGCTTCCTCAATTTCTTTTCTTTGTTTCAACTCCTCAGCACATAAGCGGTCTGACACTTGAGCCTGTAAATTATGCACTAGGAGAATTAATTAAAGATGTGATGTTTTCTAAGTTTATTATGGAACAAATTCCATACATAGTGCAGTTAGATTATGTTCATCTTCGTCCTGAATATAGTTAATTGACTTTAGAGTGAAGTAGAGGGTGTATAGTATTAAAACAAACAAAAGAGAGAACATTCTGTAGTCCTTACATGTTTTTGGTCATTAATTCCAATACAACGAAATAGTCAAAAGTTATAGGTTTACCTTGTGCATTGCTTCAATTGCATCCTTTTTGGCTTTGCGACGTCTCTGTGTCTCTTGAATTGCTTCTAGCCTTGCATTCTCAGCCTCTGCCATGGCCTTTTCAAGTTTAGAATAGAGAGTTTCATCTATACTTCCATCCTGCTAGAGTCAATCAAATCTTTTAAGTTTTGAAGTCATATCTGAAACAACTAAGATAATTATTTCCAAAGATGGAGGCCATGTGATCTTATAAAACCAAATTCTGAACTTGGATAAACATGCAAATGCTGTTGAACATATATTTTTCACATACCACTACACTAGAAGGGGATAAGCAAGGAAGACTGTCTTTGTACTGAGGAAGTGTGCTTAACTCTAAACCATTGTCAGTCCCATCAGACCTAACAGATGAATTCCGCGCTATGTCAACTGGTCTTCTGGAAGAGCATGTTGAATTATCCAAAGCTGGAGGATACCATTCATCGGAACTCCCTTCTCCAAATGAGCTCCTTGGAGTCGAGAAATCATCAGTACCATCAAGGGAAGAAGCGTCTGTTCCACTTCCTACACTATAGTCAATACTGGCAATCAGTTCACTGCAGAATGAAACTTGAGCTGAGATGGTGGGTGCTACACAAATATCAGCTCCATCTAAAATACTTTCCCTATATTATGTGGTACTTGCAGTAGTAATTATCCCAGCGTCAAGGCTTTGTCAATATATATACACACACACACACTTGCATTAGTAGTAATAATGATTAAAATCAAGCACATAAGAAAAATTTTTAACCTATAAACAAGGAAATCGTTTGTAGCAGTTTCAAGTATACGACAGTTTCCCTAATTCAATAGCCAATCAAGCCTTTTGTAACTAGTATATGCCAATCATACAATCAATTAAAACTAAGAAGCTTCATATTTGGGAGTACATATTTTCATGCAACTAATATGTATTTCAAATACATTGGTATACATCAGCACTGAAAAAAGTTATAAAAACAAAAACATCAAGCAAACCTGGTGTGGATAAGGCGCCCCTTGCATATAAATTGTATGTGACAGGATACAGGTGCATGTAGGCGCACATAGATTGCTTTCTTAGACTTGAGGTCCATCATTTTCCTGCAATGTTAAGCCAGGGGGGTGGGGGGTTGGTAAGCTGTAAGAAATCTCAGTGCATAGGTGCGTATATAAGTTTCAACTTTGTGGACCATTGTGTGAGATAGAATTAAACAAAATTTTTTGTGCAAAATCATCATAAAAATTGATAATATCAAAACGCAAGATAATTAATCATCATAATTATATTTTGAAAACAGACTACAACTTCTAGAAACCAGAAAATGGCTTGTAAACACCCTCTTTCACAAATTCAAAACAACATTATCTTTCACAGGAGAGAAAATTAATCAATTAAGTTAAGAGAACAACCAATCAATGCAACCGCCTAGAAGAGGTACCCCAAGCCAGTACAAAAAAGCATAACTAATAGCATGGTCTATATCTTACTCCTGACGATAAACCCCTTACTTATCTATTAACTGACCTAATTTCATGCTCAAAAATTCTGAAGGCAACTAAGATAGCATAGTCTTCATTCTCTTAATGGTCCTGACCCACTGCCCACACATGCATGCAGAATTTGCCAAAAAAATTTGCCCAAGATAGGGCACATCCAGTGTGAATCATTCAAATTCACTCTACCTTTCGGAGGTTCAAAGTGGATGTAAATGGAAATAAAAAAGAAAATGATGGTTAAAATATTAAAAGGAACAGAAAAACAAAAGGCAAAATCGATCAGGTGGTTGTACTTTGAGTAGTGCTTATCTGCTGCTGCTCCCATAACAAGCTTCCTCATCCCAAGCTGGCAGATGAGATTCACAATTCCCTTCTCAATACTGTCCATTTCAATATGTCGTGATTCTGCCCGTGCCTGCATTAGAAAGCCATAGATGCCAAAATAAATCATAACGTTCAGCACATTTAGCAATTAACCATTTTCAATGAACTCTAATATTTTAAAAATGATCATGCTAAAATTGGAAGTTCTCTGCAGCTTAATGACATAACGATATATATTTGCTATTATGTATAAACATTGTAAATGAACTGCAGGTGAGTAGTCCTAGTAGTAGTGTCTAGCAACTATGAACCGGTTGTCTACCTAGGAAAATGACTGTCATACTGAGCATACAGCTTCAGTTGTCTTATCTACCTCATGATAAAACTAAAAAAAAAAATCAAAAACAAATTAATAACACATTCACAAAAAGAGACATGAGATAGCTTTGTACCCCTATTTTTCGACAAAAAAGAAGATACTCGTCTAGGATTTTCTGCATATTCTGCCTTTCAATTTCCTGGTATGCCCTGACTTCCTGTTTGGTCAATGCGCTTGCTGGGAATCTTGCTCCCACTAGAAACCAAGGATAGAGTTACTATGTAATATAAATTCCATTATGGGTACCAACAACCACTGAAAAGATGATGGAAATTGCAAACCAGAAACAGGCATGTTTAATAATTACCAAAGTCTAACTTGGTAGAACCTTAGAAGTAAATAAATTCTTCAGCCAAATTTCATAAAAATACCGGATTGCTAGTCTAAAACTGTAGCCAAATCAATAAATAATTCAGATTGACCAAAATTTCTGGAACTTCTAATCAAATTTCCAAATTAAATTTCCCTCCAACTGTGGCCAATTTTTCATCCAGGTTTTGCCCCAATATAATTCATAGTCAAATCCTAATCCACTGTTTTCCTAAACAACTACATGTACCTGGAAAATCTCAAAAACCCTTTTCAATTAATTCATTAGAATCTAACAAATCTAGTCAACTAAGTCTAACTTCAGGAAGTTATCAAGTACATGACAATCAGTTCCACTTCCAAGAGAAAAAATTACATCAAAAGTTGAATTCTCACCAAAGTTCATAACTTTAGATACACACAGCGTTGGGAATATTCACGAATTCCCAAATTTGTGAGAGGCGAAAATCAGATAGAAAAATAACGCACATACAAGGCAGTCACACGACACAATAAATTGCTATTATTTCCAGGGAAAAATACAAGATGACAAACTCTAATCCTATTAAAGCTGTAGCACTTTCATATCAGGTTGGGTCATAATTCAGATCAAATGCAAACTAGGCTCTACATAGCCTAACACATATACAGCTATTAGCCATGCACACATACATTACACGTACATGCATGTATAAAGAACTAAAATGTTGGCAACTTACTGATGGGGATCATATTTGCTGGCTGATGGACGTAAATGACACATATAGTTTTTCCCCCGGAGTTCTGTATTGCCCATAACAAGATTGATTTGTACTCTTTCACATTTTGTCCCAGCGCAACGTGTAATATATTATCGTCCATGTTCAAAGTTCAAACCCAAACTTCCACTAACACCAAGCTTTTGAAATAAACAACAAGACACAGATTTTATAGGAAGATGAGTAAAGCGGCGTACGCGTGTCAAGATGCATTGAAAAGGTCTCTGGTTTTGGTGTTAAGTTTTGTCTTGAGTTGAGCTCTCGATATATATATATATATATATGTTCTTGTCCTACAGTCGACAGTGACTTTCTGCGCAAAACAACATAGGCAATGAGTTGTGAAGTTGTGCAAAAAATTCCATGGTGCCGTGATGGCGACGGCCGACGAGTTCAATGTCAACGTTTGTTAATAACTTTACTTGTCAATGCATATCTGTGACAAGATAATGTCGCATTTATTAATAACTTTATTTGTCGGTTAACAAGTGCGGCAGTGGTTAAGGTTTATTGTAGTCGATTAACTTTTCAGACCCAATCTCACCTGGGTCCAGTTAATGTGTGAGTGCAGTGTATAAAGCTAAGGATTTTTAAAATTTTTTTTTAAAAAAATTGTAATTGGTTAGCTTTTCAGTGTTGTCTTGAGTTATTTAAAAAAGTATTTATTTATTTGTTTTTGTTGCTTCCTAAGAAAGCAAGATTTATAAATTCTCGGTGGCGTTAACAAAAGCCTAACTATATTTCAAGTTATATTGAGTAAACAGTACATGGTGAGTAGAAGGTCGTTTCTCCAATTCTGTGCTGAACAGGGCGCTGTACAGTGCTCTTGGGGCATCTCTAGATCAGCTCTTAGATGCCCTCCTAGATAGTTTTATGCATGTTTCTTCTGGAATAAATTTGCCAATCATAAAAGCCAATTGATAGCATAGTGGTGAATTTAGAACTGACCCAGACCCCTAAGGTCTTTTTGCATTTTGCCCTTTCAAAAATGAAACAGTCTTGATTCATTGGTGTAGGTCTTCTTGTAGTTGGATTTGAATCTCTTAGCATTATCATACATTAACAAATTAAAAAGAAGTTTCATTAATTTAAAAGGAATTATTTAGGGATTTTATTTTTTGTTGCAAGAGGGGAGAAGGAATTCAAACTTGACCATCTCCATTAGAAACAACATAGAATGCCATATGACTTTGATCATTGACATTTAGGGATTGTTTTTACTACAATTTTTAGGTATTAAGATGAATTTTATTTGCTAAGAGTTTTATATCTCAACTAATATCTCTTAGTATTTTCAAGAAATATGTACAGAGTTCAAATATTTCATGCTTTTAATATAACTAGCGAATTATTAAAATAAAAAAGTCCATTCATTGGCTTAAATAAAAAACAGTATTCAAAATTGAGACAATCTTGTATAATCCAATTGTAGAAGAGGGTGAATAAGTGATTTAGGAGGATAAAATAAAATTCAATGGATTAAAAATTATAGGGCATTTTAGAAAATAAAATAAAATAAAATAATGGATATACAAGTGGGAATTTTTTTATATATAAAACAAGTTGTAATTACATAAAAAATTTGGGAATAAGATAATGTTTTGAAACCCTTTTATTTTCCCTAAGAAACTTTACAAACTCCACGCTTTATTTTTTTCTCTCCTACAAGTTTCTAAATTTTTTTATTTCATTTTGTTCTGCCAATCAATTCACCTAAAATTGACACGGAAAATATGGTGTGAAGTTATGATTTGTGCATAATAAGTTGAGTGTCAACAATAGATCTATGTAAAAATGATGTTACTCATATCATAAGTTGGCAAATCAATAGAATATAAAATTGAATATGTCTATAAGATTCAATTATTCTCTTTTTTTTTTTTTTTTGCTATAAATTTAATTAGAGGATGGAGGGAGAGAAATTATTCACTCCTCCATAAGGAATGAATATAGAAAGAAGATAACTTAAAAAAACAAAAGAATGAAAGAGAGCACTTAGTACTTAATCTTCCAAGTTCTAAATAAAGAAAAAAAAGAAAAAAGAGAAATACTCTATCTGAATAATACATATAGAACTTCCGAAGTTCCAACCCAGCATCTTCCAATGACAAGCGACAACTTCGATGTAGTGCACGTTTTTTAGTCATGTACTCCAATTAAATTGCTTCAGAGCCAAGAAGAAGGGGAATGTTTGATGGTCCAAGGTATGCAGCGGGTTGACCATTCTTCTCTTAGCCAGTGTTACAAGTCTTTCCTTCTCCTATTGATATTTATTCATATATTATATTAGTCGCAGATCCACATGATGCGTCAGAATATATAACTATTTTGTAAGATAGTATAATGTATGATTTATTTTATAAAACGTACTAGAGATATTATTTTTAAAATTATTTTTTATCTCTCCATCTCTACAAATACATCATTCTATTATTTTGAGTTAAAAAAAAAAAAAAAAAACTTAGGTGCATTTGATTGATATTATTCCATTATTTTTTTTATTGAGATAAAAGATAGAAATAGTATTCTTTTTTCAAGTGATCTATATTATTCAAAATTTTGTGTAGTGTGTTATGGCTTTTTTTTTCTACAACTAAAAGTTTTAAGTTCCAAAATTAATTATTTGAATTTCTCATTCTCTTAAGAAGATTATCATGATAACCAAACCTCATAAAAAATTTACAATTGATATTACTCAAATAATTTATAGAGACATTCAAATACATAATCATCTCACTTCTAAAATATCTAAAAATTAACTCAAACTAAAACTATAAGAGGCATAGAGAATACATGTGATAAATAACTCAAAAAACACACCACCAAAGTGTGTCATCCAAAAGTAGAGACAAAAAAAAAAAAAATACAAACAAAAGTTCATCAATCTAAAATAAAGTTGCAGGAAAGAATTAATGAGAGAGAGAGAGAGAGAGAGAGAGAGAGAGAGAGAGAGAGAGAGAGAGACAATCACCTTTTTTGGAAGAGATGTGAGACAAATAACAAAATTATATAAAAGAAGATGAGTAGAAGAATATTAAAAAAAAAAAAAGTATAGTTGTAAACACCAAATTATCCAAGTCATGCTATGTAATAGAATAATATTAAATCATTCTGTAATTTTATAGGATAACATGTAACAAACAAAGAAAATAAAATTAAAAAGATAAAAAATTAAAATATAACCAAATCATATCAACCTAAAGTAGAGTTAAACATAAAAATTCATTAATCTAAAGAACTAAACATCCACCAAAAGAAAGAATATATATATATATATATAGAGAGAGAGAGAGAGAGAGAGAGAGAGAGAGAGAGAGAGAGTAGTCACCTTTGTGTGTGAGCATAATATGGATTGAATAGAAAATAACAAATTTTTATAGTAAAAAAACTGGGGAGAAGAAAAGTCAAAATAACAGCAAGACGAAGGGATAGAGAAATTATAAGGTCAAGATATAGAGTAGTGGGGAGATAAAAATGTAAAAGTAAGTAAATGTTGGAAAAAGTGTAATTGTAAAGTGGCAAATTAATAAGGAGAAAAATAATTAAAAGAGAGAAAATATTGAAAATAGATTGATGATGTGGTGCTAATGTGGCTCAACAGGAGCGCAATAATATTAAACTCTACACTTCAGCTTATATATATATATATATATATATATTTGCTAATTATTGCTGCATATGCTGAATTATATTCTGCTGTATGCACTCCAAAATACGATTTTAAAAATAATTGCAAAATAGTGAAATCATGTTTTGAAAATACAATTTTACAATTATAATTGAAATTGTGTTTTTAAAACACAATTTTAGTTGTGTACCATGCAAACGTTGTGAAACAATCACCGCTCAACATTATTTGGACTACCTGGAGGATGTGGGTGGTCTGCTTGGTACATTTCTGTGATTGTAACTTGTAAGGAAGACACCAATTTTAAAGAAGAGAGATAGAGTGTTGAAACTGAAAGAATATATTATGTTTTGAGAAATTCTACCATGTATAGAGGGGCCTATAGATCAGAGTCTAGAACTACTAGTATGGAATTACAATAGCACAAAGTGGGCCATAGGAAACTAACTTGAGTTTTGGAGGCTATCAATAAAACACGCTTGTGGATGAGAGTTGGTAAATAACGTCAAAAAAGTTGGTGTCGAGATTACATAAGCAAAGCTACATAGTAGCTTGAAGAAGATGCGGGAGATAGAGTGGCAGTCAATCTAGTCCACTCATGAAAACCTTCATTATGGCAATTTGAATCGTGCTACGAATGTCACAACAGATAGGAGTGGTAGAGGAGTGAGTAGCAACCATCTCAACCGAAAAAGCTCATAAGTGGTGTCATTTAAGCTTGTCTTCTTCTCTTTTTTTTTTTTTTTGAATAATCAATAGTTACAAGGTTTGAAACATAGACATCTCTGTTAAAAACATTAGGCAGTACAACTTGGGTTACAAAACTCTGTCATCTTTGTAGTCATTTTAGGTGCGAACCTATAACCAGAACTGGCCGAGCTGAAAGCCAAGACCAATATGTAATACAAGTATACAACATCCATGCAATATTATGCTCCAGCAGAATCTACGATTTAACAAAGAAGAAAAAAAAAAAATGTATTGATCTATTAATTTTTGTCCCTAAAAAAATAATGAAATACTAATGCACCTGTGGGTTGGACCAGGTGGTATAAAAAATATGAAAACCTAAGGGGAAAAGAAAAATACAGATTTCAAAGTTTTTGTTGCCACTCTTGAATGGCTGAACGAAGAGCATAATTGGGTACAAGATTGCAGTGTTCAAGCTTCAAATTTGTCATTGGTGAAGTGTCATGTCCACCGTCAAACCATTCTCTCAAAACCTTCTCTTCATAAGTAAAACCATCCGCTGCCACATGAGGATCTTGCATGACGTCCTGCAAGATTGTAAATAGAACATTCATAAGAAAAAAAGGAATGCATTTTATGCGATGATAATAATTAGTCCAATGAAGTAGGTTTGTGGCAGAAAGAGTTCCAACATGAAACAGAGATTCCAAATCAAAGTTACATTACTCGTGGACAAACATGTTCAAAAAATCTTTTGCCATTAGATATGGACACTTATGGGGCGTTTGGTTCGTCGTGATGTTACATTACACCGTAATACTAAGTTATTGTAATTTTACATTAATGTAATTTCAATAAAAGAATACAATATTACATTGTTTAAGAAAATAATGAGATTAAGATGATTTACATATTTTGTAATTTTAAATTATGGTAATGTTAGGAAAAATAAAACAAATAAAAAATCTTAATATCACATTATCGTAATATGCATTAAATCAAGAGCATATCGCAATAAACAAAATGCCCCCTTAAGATTTGACTATTTGGAAAAGTGTGAGAGGAAGGAGACCCAGAAAGCCAGCAAACAATCCAAGTTTTGTTCTTGATTTTGATGGTTTCCAAGATCAATAATTTAATTATTATCTAGAAACTTTCACTTTATTATTATTATTATTATTATTATTACCATTATTTTGTAATTCCTATGTGTACGATTTATAGTATGAATGTCACTGTACTAGCCTCCATGAGTGTGGTATCTTGGGCCTGGAAACCAATATTTTGGGAGTCTCTCTTTTTCCTTGTGGATTCAATGATTCTTAATGAATTTTGTAAATTTGTAATTTATAACTATTTTGTGTTGGTTTTAATTCCGTGCCAAATTTGATTGTAATTTTGTTCAATCTTATGTACTCTATATTTTATGTGGGATTTCATTGTATGGGTTGTGTGTGAGAGAAAGTGTGAAGACTCAAGACAAAATTGAAGATCAAAGGAGTTTTTGCGAGTAGCTTGTGAGCACATGACAGGAATGTGAAGAGTTATGACAGTTGGTTTTCGGGAGTATTTCGCGGTTAAGGCCTTCTCGCGATATACCTGCGAAATATTTTGTTTTGCTATTTTGGCATATTTGCTCCGCTATGTCTTTACCCACATTATATATACCATCATTACCCACATATTGAGAGGAGCGCTTTTCAGAGAGAAAACCCTAACCATAACCCTTAAGAGTTAGAGATTGTTATACCCACAATCCTTTACATAATCCATTATAGTTTTTCTCAACTCCTACCTCTCCATATCCAAATCCTTAAGAGGTTGATAGCCCAAACACTTACCACACCCATCCTGATTGCAAAGTGAGGTTTTGGTGCTGCTGGGAAATATTTGAAGAAGCCATTTGTTTGGTGGATGCAATTAGGTTGAATTGCGTGATCCGGAGAGTTAGAGAAGATAAGGCTTTGTTAAGTCAGTTGGTAGCAGGAGTTTGGAGGGCTCAAGTACATAGGGTAGACCAGGCTTGGAGGGTCTTTTATTATTTGTGTACTCCAACTTATTCTCTAGTAGATTGATTTACCGCTTGGAGGGCGGCGAAGAGGTTTTTCACCGAGTTCTTCGGTTTCTTCTTCGATAACACATCGGGATGTTATCTTGTGTTTGCATTCTTCTTTCCTACTCTTTTAGTTTTCATTTTATCGTTGATATTTGATGAATATGGCTTAGAGTAGTTATATTGTTTGTTCACTTGCATTTATTCTATTCCGCACTTAGTTTAAGTTAGAGTAAAATCAATCAAGGCATAATTTTTAATTTGGGGGTCTAAACAGCTTTTGTGTTTTCACACAAATTCAAGAGCTTTCAGATTCTAGGGTTATTTTATGAACACAAGGGTAGCAACCGCTCTAGTGACTAAGAGCACAAGAGATGTGATTGTTTCTAGAGCCAAATTCCAAACTTTCCAAGGTGAGAATAAGCACTCTCTATGGATGTTGGAGTCTTTTTTAATTAGGAAAACGAAACAAGAAATATACGAGCATGCGGTCATACACACACACAAGAATTTTGAAATGGAATTTGTTTGAAATAAGGTCTAATAAATTACCAATTATCCAAAAGGTCTAATAAATTACCAATTAGTTTGATGAATATGGCTTAGAGTAGTTATATTGTTTGTTCACTTGCATTTACTCTATTCCGCACTTAGTTTAAGTTAGAGTAAAATCAATCAAGGCATAATTTTTAATTTGAGGGTCTAAACAGCTTTTGTGTTTTCACACAAATTCAAGAGCTTTCAAATTCTAGGGTTATTTTATGAACACAAGGGTAGCAACCGCTCTAGTGACTAAGAGCACAAGAGATGTGATTGTTTCTAGAGCCAAATTCCAAACTTTCCAAGGTGAGAATAAGCACTCTCTATGGATGTTGGAGTCTTTTTTAATTAGGAAAACGAAACAAGAAATATACGAGCATGCGGTCATACACACACACAAGAATTTTGAAATGGAATTTGTTTGAAATAAGGTCTAATAAATTACCAATTATCCAAAAGGTCTAATAAATTACCAATTAGTTTGATGAATATGGCTTAGAGTAGTTATATTGTTTGTTCACTTGCATTTACTCTATTCCGCACTTAGTTTAAGTTAGAGTAAAATCAATCAAGCCATAATTTTTAATTTGGGGGTCTAAACAGCTTTTGTGTTTTCACACAAATTCAAGAGCTTTCAGATTCTAGGGTTATTTTATGAACACAAGGGTAGCAACTGCTCTAGTGACTAAGAGCACAAGAGATGTGATTGTTTCTAGAGCCAAATTCCAAACTTTCCAAGGTGAGAATAAGCACTCTCTATGGATGTTGGAGTCTTTTTTAATTAGGAAAACGAAACAAGAAATATACGAGCATGCGGTCATACACACACACAAGAATTTTGAAATGGAATTTGTTTGAAATAAGGTCTAATAAATTACCAATTATCCAAAAGTTGTTAATAAAATGGAAAATTTAACCATTTAACCTAGGGATGACAATTTTGCCCTATCCCTTCCTGCTTTATCTCGCGTGGGTTTTCCCAGCCTCGCAAAGGTGGTGGAGCGAGAATGGGGCAAGATTTTAAC
The DNA here is from genome assembly GCF_002906115.3 of Quercus suber. Lineage (NCBI taxonomy): Eukaryota > Viridiplantae > Streptophyta > Magnoliopsida > Fagales > Fagaceae > Quercus > Quercus suber. The sequence goes on from NW_027070075.1 coordinate 246,230, forward strand.
CCTACACCATGGGGCACAGCAGGAATGAGTTTAAACTTTTTAAACCCACCCTGCCTCGCCCCGTCCCTGCCTTGCATTGATAAGGGTTATAATTGTAAATTTTTCATAACCTAAAATCCTACTATTTAAACAAATATATGAATGCTAGTTTATTTTATTCTACCCACCATGACTCTCAGCCTCTATTTTGTTATGTGTTATACTATGAGATTTTTGTTTTTATTGTGATATTGTATCTTGTTAAACACTTGGATAATATTATTCAATTTTTGCTAAAAATTAGTTTGATTTGATGGGATAAATTTAGTTGTAATTTTAAGTAAATTTTTATTAATGAAACATTTTTTATAAAAAAAATTGTAATAGTTGTAGGGCAAATTAAAAAGAAGTAGAGTTTTATGGATTGGGCAGGGTTTCGCAGAGCACCAAAGGGCAGGGATGAGGTAAGAAAATTTCCCTCATCATGCAAGGCGGGGCGGGAATGGGCGAGACAAAACCATTTGAGGCGGGGTGAAGACCCCATCCTTGGCTCACTTGCCATCCCTCAACCATTATTCTAAAAGGATCAACCTGAATTAAAGGCATTGGAAAATAAATATAAATTCAGTAACCTACCTGGGAGATGGGACAGATAAAATACGAAGGAGGTTCAGAGTGTTGTTTGGTATTCAGCTGGAGTGAGGACGAGTCTCCACACAAATCCTCCCTCATTGGTTCAAGTACCGGCCAAACATCCAATGCAAGGTCTAGCCGGTTCTCCCGGTACATTTCACTACAACTCAAGGCCAAGTGAGTCAACTGTTTAGCTTGCTCGAATGGCCAATCTCCAGCCAAAGGATCCAAGAGGTCTTCTAACTTTCCTGCATCTAATGCATGTTTCACATCATTTGTTATCCCCCAGGGTGGCCTTCCCGTCAACAACTGTAACAATGTGATTCCAAATGAATATACATCTGACTCTAAAGTAAGCTCTCCTGTTGAATGGAACTGCGGATCAAGATAGGCAAAACTAGTGCCCTTTGGCTCAGTTTTCAAACGCAGAGTGATGTTTGAACTTTGATCATGAGATAGTAGACGACAGCTTCCAAAGTCACAGAGTTTGCTAACAAAGTTGGCATCAAGGAGAACCTTGGCGGGTGTCAAATCACCATGTAATACGCTGAATGGTTTACGGGAATGAAGAAAGATGAGGGCAGAGCACAATTCTGTGGCGATGCATATTCGAATTTGCCATGATAATGGAGGAGTATTGTCCTTGCAGATGAGTCGATCTTCAAGGCTTCCATTTGGGGGATACTCATAGATGAGAGCCTGAACTTCTTGGCAGTATCCGATCAGTGTAACAAGATTTGGATGCCTCAACTTATTCAATGTATCAACCTGAAATAGAACCATGTAATGTGATACGATGCCATATTTTTGATCAATTTAGGTCCAATTCGATTGGAATGGCCAAATTCAATATACAAAACAGTTTAATCGTCCTACCTCACTTTGGAATCCTGAGGGGTCTTGCAAGTTACGTTGGTGTAGCACTTCTATGGCCACCTGGATTTCACACAAGATACCTTTATAAGTGTTCCCGTGTCTTCCTTCTCCAATTTTCAGAAATGGATCAAAATTTTGAGTTGCTTTGTCAATCTCTAAGTATGAGAACTCGGAGAATTGAGGCATTTGCGTGCTTGAGGACTCAACTTTTTTTCTTCTCAACTCTTCAGCTTCTTTTATTGCATTGTCACGCTCCACCAGAAATTTATCCCGTTCTTTTTCACAAGTATGCAACAATTGGACAACAGATGCAATACTCAGCTCCAACTCCTCTACCATCTCATCAGATTCTTCAATTTGGCTTTCCAGTGATGATTTTTTATCTAAGGCAACCTGGAGATCCTCCATCACTCTGTTTAGCTGAATTTTCACCTTTTCATGTTCCTCTTTCTCTTTTGCTAGAGCTTCCTCAATTTCTTTTCTTTGTTTCGATTCCTCAGCACATAAGCTTTCTAACACTTGAGCCTGTAAATTATGCATTTGGAGAATTAATTATGATGTTTTCTAAGTTTACGACGGAACAAATTCCATACATAGGCAGTTAGATTATGTCCATCTTCCAGTCCTAAATATGGTTAAGTGATTTATTAGTGAAGTAGAGGGTGTATTGTGTTAAGAAAAACAAAAGAGAGAACTTCATTCTGTAGTTCTTATATGTTTTTAATCATTAATTCCAATACAAAGGAAAAGGTCAAAGTTGTGCTAGAAAACTATAGGCTTACCCTGTGCTTAGCTTCAATTGCATTGTCACGCTCCACCAGAAATTCATCCCGTTCTTTTTTACAAGTTTGCAACAATTGCACAACAGATGCAATACTCAGCTCCAACTCCTTTACCATCTCATCAGATTCTGCAATTTGGCTTTCCAGTGATGATTTTTTATCCAAGGCAACCTGGAGATCCTCCATCACTTTGTTTAGCTGAATTTTCACCATTTCATGTTCCTCTTTCTCTTTTGCTAGAGCTTCCTCAATTTCTGTTCTTTGTTTCGATTCCTTAGCGCATAAGCTTTCTAACACTTGAGCCTGTAAATTATGCATTTGGAGAATTAATTATGATGTTTTCTAAGTTTATGATGGAGCAAATTCCATACATAGTGCAGCTAGATTATGTCCATCTTCCAGTCCTAAATATGGTTAAGTGATTTATTAGTGAAGTAGAGGGTGTATTGTGGTAAGAAAAACAAAAGAGAGAACTTCATTCTGTAGTTCTTATATGTTTTTAATCATTAATTCCAATACAAAGGAAAAGGTCAAAGTTGTGCTAGAAAACTATAGGCTTACCCTGTGCTTAGCTTCAATTGCATTGTCACGCTCCACCAGAAATTCATCCCGTTCTTTTTTACAAGTTTGCAACAATTGCACAACAGATGCAATACTCAGCTCCAACTCCTCTACCATCTCATCAGATTCTGCAATTTGGCTTTCCAGTGATGATTTTTTATCCAAGGCAACCTGGAGATCCTCCATCACTTTGTTTAGCTGAATTTTCACCATTTCATGTTCCTCTTTCTCTTTTGCTAGAGCTTCCTCAATTTCTGTTCTTTGTTTCGATTCCTTAGCGCAAAAGCTTTCTAATACTTGAGCCTGTAAATTATGCATTTGGAGAATTAATTAAGTATGATGTTTTCTAAGTTTATGACGGAGCAAATTCCATACATAGTGCAGCTAGATTATGTCCATCTTCCAGTCCTAAATATGGTTAAGTGATTTATTAGTTAAGTAGAGGGTGTATTGTGTTAAAAAAAAAAAACAAGAAAAAGAACTTCATTCTGTAGTTCTTATATGTTTTTAATCATTAATTCCAATACAAAGGAAAAGGTCAAAGTTGTGCTAGAAAACTATAGGCTTACCCTGTGCTTAGCTTCAATTGCATTGTCACGCTCCACCAGAAATTCATCCCGTTCTTTTTTACAAGTTTGCAACAATTGCACAACAGATGCAATACTCAGCTCCAACTCCTCTACCATCTCATCAGATTCTGCAATTTGGCTTTCCAGTGATGATTTTTTATCCAAGGCAACCTGGAGATCCTCCATCACTTTGTTTAGCTGAATTTTCACCATTTCATGTTCCTCTTTCTCTTTTGCTAGAGCTTCCTCAATTTCTGTTCTTTGTTTCGATTCCTTAGCGCAACACAAGAATTTTGAAATGGAATTTGTTTGAAATAAGGTCTAATAAATTACCAATTATCCAAAAGGTCTAATAAATTACCAATTAGTTTGATGAATATGGCTTAGAGTAGTTATATTGTTTGTTCACTTGCATTTACTCTATTCCGCACTTAGTTTAAGTTAGAGTAAAATCAATCAAGCCATAATTTTTAATTTGGGGGTCTAAACAGCTTTTGTGTTTTCACACAAATTCAAGAGCTTTCAGATTCTAGGGTTATTTTATGAACACAAGGGTAGCAACTGCTCTAGTGACTAAGAGCACAAGAGATGTGATTGTTTCTAGAGCCAAATTCCAAACTTTCCAAGGTGAGAATAAGCACTCTCTATGGATGTTGGAGTCTTTTTTAATTAGGAAAACGAAACAAGAAATATACGAGCATGCGGTCATACACACACACAAGAATTTTGAAATGGAATTTGTTTGAAATAAGGTCTAATAAATTACCAATTATCCAAAAGGTCTAATAAATTACCAATTAGTTTGATGAATATGGCTTAGAGTAGTTATATTGTTTGTTCACTTGCATTTACTCTATTCCGCACTTAGTTTAAGTTAGAGTAAAATCAATCAAGCCATAATTTTTAATTTGGGGGTCTAAACAGCTTTTGTGTTTTCACACAAATTCAAGAGCTTTCAGATTCTAGGGTTATTTTATGAACACAAGGGTAGCAACTGCTCTAGTGACTAAGAGCACAAGAGATGTGATTGTTTCTAGAGCCAAATTCCAAACTTTCCAAGGTGAGAATAAGCACTCTCTATGGATGTTGGAGTCTTTTTTAATTAGGAAAACGAAACAAGAAATATACGAGCATGCGGTCATACACACACACAAGAATTTTGAAATGGAATTTGTTTGAAATAAGGTCTAATAAATTACCAATTATCCAAAAGTTGTTAATAAAATGGAAAATTTAACCATTTAACCTAGGGATGACAATTTTGCCCTATCCCTTCCTGCTTTATCTCGCGTGGGTTTTCCCAGCCTCGCAAAGGTGGTGGAGCGAGAATGGGGCAAGATTTTAACCCTACACCATGGGGCACAGCAGGAATGAGTTTAAACTTTTTAAACCCACCCTGCCTCGCCCCGTCCCTGCCTTGCATTGATAAGGGTTATAATTGTAAATTTTTCATAACCTAAAATCCTACTATTTAAACAAATATATGAATGCTAGTTTATTTTATTCTACCCACCATGACTCTCAGCCTCTATTTTGTTATGTGTTATACTATGAGATTTTTGTTTTTATTGTGATATTGTATCTTGTTAAACACTTGGATAATATTATTCAATTTTTGCTAAAAATTAGTTTGATTTGATGGGATAAATTTAGTTGTAATTTTAAGTAAATTTTTATTAATGAAACATTTTTTATAAAAAAAATTGTAATAGTTGTAGGGCAAATTAAAAAGAAGTAGAGTTTTATGGATTGGGCAGGGTTTCGCAGAGCACCAAAGGGCAGGGATGAGGTAAGAAAATTTCCCTCATCATGCAAGGCGGGGCGGGAATGGGCGAGACAAAACCATTTGAGGCGGGGTGAAGACCCCATCCTTGGCTCACTTGCCATCCCTCAACCATTATTCTAAAAGGATCAACCTGAATTAAAGGCATTGGAAAATAAATATAAATTCAGTAACCTACCTGGGAGATGGGACAGATAAAATACGAAGGAGGTTCAGAGTGTTGTTTGGTATTCAGCTGGAGTGAGGACGAGTCTCCACACAAATCCTCCCTCATTGGTTCAAGTACCGGCCAAACATCCAATGCAAGGTCTAGCCGGTTCTCCCGGTACATTTCACTACAACTCAAGGCCAAGTGAGTCAACTGTTTAGCTTGCTCGAATGGCCAATCTCCAGCCAAAGGATCCAAGAGGTCTTCTAACTTTCCTGCATCTAATGCATGTTTCACATCATTTGTTATCCCCCAGGGTGGCCTTCCCGTCAACAACTGTAACAATGTGATTCCAAATGAATATACATCTGACTCTAAAGTAAGCTCTCCTGTTGAATGGAACTGCGGATCAAGATAGGCAAAACTAGTGCCCTTTGGCTCAGTTTTCAAACGCAGAGTGATGTTTGAACTTTGATCATGAGATAGTAGACGACAGCTTCCAAAGTCACAGAGTTTGCTAACAAAGTTGGCATCAAGGAGAACCTTGGCGGGTGTCAAATCACCATGTAATACGCTGAATGGTTTACGGGAATGAAGAAAGATGAGGGCAGAGCACAATTCTGTGGCGATGCATATTCGAATTTGCCATGATAATGGAGGAGTATTGTCCTTGCAGATGAGTCGATCTTCAAGGCTTCCATTTGGGGGATACTCATAGATGAGAGCCTGAACTTCTTGGCAGTATCCGATCAGTGTAACAAGATTTGGATGCCTCAACTTATTCAATGTATCAACCTGAAATAGAACCATGTAATGTGATACGATGCCATATTTTTGATCAATTTAGGTCCAATTCGATTGGAATGGCCAAATTCAATATACAAAACAGTTTAATCGTCCTACCTCACTTTGGAATCCTGAGGGGTCTTGCAAGTTACGTTGGTGTAGCACTTCTATGGCCACCTGGATTTCACACAAGATACCTTTATAAGTGTTCCCGTGTCTTCCTTCTCCAATTTTCAGAAATGGATCAAAATTTTGAGTTGCTTTGTCAATCTCTAAGTATGAGAACTCGGAGAATTGAGGCATTTGCGTGCTTGAGGACTCAACTTTTTTTCTTCTCAACTCTTCAGCTTCTTTTATTGCATTGTCACGCTCCACCAGAAATTTATCCCGTTCTTTTTCACAAGTATGCAACAATTGGACAACAGATGCAATACTCAGCTCCAACTCCTCTACCATCTCATCAGATTCTTCAATTTGGCTTTCCAGTGATGATTTTTTATCTAAGGCAACCTGGAGATCCTCCATCACTCTGTTTAGCTGAATTTTCACCTTTTCATGTTCCTCTTTCTCTTTTGCTAGAGCTTCCTCAATTTCTTTTCTTTGTTTCGATTCCTCAGCACATAAGCTTTCTAACACTTGAGCCTGTAAATTATGCATTTGGAGAATTAATTATGATGTTTTCTAAGTTTACGACGGAACAAATTCCATACATAGGCAGTTAGATTATGTCCATCTTCCAGTCCTAAATATGGTTAAGTGATTTATTAGTGAAGTAGAGGGTGTATTGTGTTAAGAAAAACAAAAGAGAGAACTTCATTCTGTAGTTCTTATATGTTTTTAATCATTAATTCCAATACAAAGGAAAAGGTCAAAGTTGTGCTAGAAAACTATAGGCTTACCCTGTGCTTAGCTTCAATTGCATTGTCACGCTCCACCAGAAATTCATCCCGTTCTTTTTTACAAGTTTGCAACAATTGCACAACAGATGCAATACTCAGCTCCAACTCCTTTACCATCTCATCAGATTCTGCAATTTGGCTTTCCAGTGATGATTTTTTATCCAAGGCAACCTGGAGATCCTCCATCACTTTGTTTAGCTGAATTTTCACCATTTCATGTTCCTCTTTCTCTTTTGCTAGAGCTTCCTCAATTTCTGTTCTTTGTTTCGATTCCTTAGCGCATAAGCTTTCTAACACTTGAGCCTGTAAATTATGCATTTGGAGAATTAATTATGATGTTTTCTAAGTTTATGATGGAGCAAATTCCATACATAGTGCAGCTAGATTATGTCCATCTTCCAGTCCTAAATATGGTTAAGTGATTTATTAGTGAAGTAGAGGGTGTATTGTGGTAAGAAAAACAAAAGAGAGAACTTCATTCTGTAGTTCTTATATGTTTTTAATCATTAATTCCAATACAAAGGAAAAGGTCAAAGTTGTGCTAGAAAACTATAGGCTTACCCTGTGCTTAGCTTCAATTGCATTGTCACGCTCCACCAGAAATTCATCCCGTTCTTTTTTACAAGTTTGCAACAATTGCACAACAGATGCAATACTCAGCTCCAACTCCTCTACCATCTCATCAGATTCTGCAATTTGGCTTTCCAGTGATGATTTTTTATCCAAGGCAACCTGGAGATCCTCCATCACTTTGTTTAGCTGAATTTTCACCATTTCATGTTCCTCTTTCTCTTTTGCTAGAGCTTCCTCAATTTCTGTTCTTTGTTTCGATTCCTTAGCGCAAAAGCTTTCTAATACTTGAGCCTGTAAATTATGCATTTGGAGAATTAATTAAGTATGATGTTTTCTAAGTTTATGACGGAGCAAATTCCATACATAGTGCAGCTAGATTATGTCCATCTTCCAGTCCTAAATATGGTTAAGTGATTTATTAGTTAAGTAGAGGGTGTATTGTGTTAAAAAAAAAAAACAAGAAAAAGAACTTCATTCTGTAGTTCTTATATGTTTTTAATCATTAATTCCAATACAAAGGAAAAGGTCAAAGTTGTGCTAGAAAACTATAGGCTTACCCTGCGCTTAGCTTCAATTGCACTTTTTTCCATTTTGGCACGCCTCTCTGCCTCTTGAAATGCTTCTCGCCTCGCATGTTCAGCCTCTGCCATGGCCTTTTCAAGTTGAGCATAGAGAGTTTCATCTACACTTCCATCCTGCTAGAGTCAATTGATTTTTTAAGTTTTGAAACCAGTCATATCTGAATCAACTAAGACAATTATTTCCAAAGAGAGAGGTGACACGATCTTATAAAACCAAAATCTGAGCTTGGATAAACATGCAAATTCTGCTCAACATAAATATAGTCTCACGTATGATAATTTTGCTTTGCACATACCAGTAATCTAGGAGGAGACAAACAATAAGGACTCTCTATGGACTGATGAGATGTGCTTAACTCACTCCCCTCAGACCTAACAGATGAAATCCGAGCTATGCCAACTGATCTACTGGAAGAGCATTTTGAATAATCCAAACTTGGAGGATACCTCCTTGAAGATTCAAACCATTCATCTGAACTCCCTTCTGTAACTGACCTGCTCCTTGGAGTTGAGAACTCTTCAGTACCATCAAGGGAAGAAATGTCTGTTCCACTCCCTACACTATAGTCAATACTAGCATTCCTTTCACTGCAAAATGAAACTTGAGCTAAGCTGGTAGGTGCTGCACCAATATTTTGCCCCACAGATTGTGATCTCCCATAGTTTGATGGTTCAGTTTTACAGTTTTGATTTGGTCTGGCCTCCACATCTGCTCCATCTAAAATACCTTCCCTATATTATGTGGTACTTGCATTAGTAATCATCTTGGCATCAAGGCTTATTTAATATATCTACACACACACACACACATACACTAGTAGTAATAATGACTCAAATCATGTACATAAGAAAAATTTTGAACCTATAAACAAGGAAATCATTTATAGCAGTTTGAAGTGTACAACAATATCCCTATTTCAGTAGCCGATCAAGCATTTTGTAACTAGTAAATGCTACTCATACAGTCAATTAACACTAAGAAGCTTCACATTTGGGGAGTACATATCTTCATGCAATATATTTCAAATATATTGGTACACATCAGCAGTGCAAAAAGTGTTAAAAACAAAAACATCAAGCAAACCTGGTGTGGACAAGGCGCCCCTTGCATATAAATTGTATGCAACAGGACTTAGATGCTTGTAGGCGCACGTATCTTGCTTTCTTAGACTTGATGTCCATTGTTCTCCTGCAATGTTAGGCAGGGGGTAAACTGTAAGCAATCTCAGTGTATAGTTGCATGTATACAAGTTTCAATTCTGTGGACCATTAGTGAGATTGAATTAAACTAAAAATGTTGAGAAAAACCATCATAAAACAAGGAAATTAATTATCATTATATATATATATATATTTATTTATTTATTTATATAAAACTGCAAATTCTAGAAACCAGGAAATGGCTTGTAAACACCTTTCACAAATTATAAACAATATTATCTTTCATTAGAAAGATAATTAATCACTTGGTTAAGAGAACAACCAATCAATGACAGCCCCTAGTAAATGCACCTCAAGGTCTGTACAAAAAAGAATAACTAATTGGCTGGTATATATTTTATTCCTGACCATAGACCCTTTCTTATCTATTAACTGATCTGATTTCTTGGTCAAAAAGTTTTGAAGGCAACTAAGATACCATATTCTTCAGTCTCTCTATGGTCCTGACCTAGTGCCCACTCATGCATGCAGAATTCGCAAAAAATTTCCCAAGATAAGGCACATCCAGTGAGAATCATTCAAATGCACTGCACCTTTTGGATTTTCAAAGCGGATATAATGGCAATATATTTTTGCATAAGTATAAATGGAAATAAAAAAGAACATGATGGTTAAAACATGGAAAGTAAACAAATACAGAAATCAGTCTGGTGGTTGTACTTTGAGTAGGCTGCTGTTCCCATAACAAGCTTCCTGATCCCAAGCTGGCAGACGAGTTCCACAATTCCCTCCTCAATACTCTCCATTTCAATATGTTGTGATTCTGCTTGTACCTGCATTAGAAATTTATAGATGCCAAAATAAATCAGAAAGTTCAGCACATTTAGGCTAACTTAACTATTTCCAATGAACTCTGATACTTTTGAAATGATCGTGCTATTGGAAGCTCTCTGCAGCCTAATTGCACGCGCGCACACACACACACACATCCTATTAGGTAGAAACATTTTAAATGAACTACAGGTGTGTATTCCTAGTGATAGGATCTTGCAACTGTGGACCAGTGCTCTCAGATCATATCTTTCGAAATAAAAAGAAAAAAGAAAAATAAACCAATGAAAATAAATATCATACTAAGCACACAGCTTCAGCTGTCTTATCTACTTGATAAAACTCAGAAACAACTCTTTTTTTTTTTGCTGAATAGACTCAGAAACAACTTGAGTTAATAACACATTCATCGAAAGAGATATGAGATGGCTTTGTACCCCCATTTGGCGACAGATAAGCAGATACTCATCCAGGATTTTCTGCATATTTTGCCTTTCAAGTTCCCGGTATGCCCTGAGTTCCCGTTCCTTCATTGTGTTTGCTGGAAATTTTGCTCCCACTAGAAACCAAGGATAGAGTTACTATGTAATAAATTCCATTATGGGTACCAACTACCATTGAAAAATGATAAAAATTGCAAACCAGAAACAGGCATGTTTAATAATTACCAAAGTCTAACTAGGTAGAACCTTGGAAGTAATTAAATTCTTCAGCCAAATTTCATAAGAACACCCGATTACTAGTTTAAATTTGTAGCAAAATCAACAAATTATTCAGATTGACCAAAATTTATGGAACTTCTAATCAAATTACCAAATTTAATTTCCCTTAAACTACGGCCAATTTTTCATCCAGGTTTTTCCTCAATATAATTCATTGTCAAATCCTAATCCACTGTTTTCCCTCCAAAACAGCTACAAGTACCTGGAAAATCTTAAAAACAGTGATCATCAAGAGGCAAACCCTTCTCAATTCACTCGATTGGAATTAAAAAAAAAAAAAAAAAAATCTAGTAAACTAAGTCTAACTTCAGTAAGTTATCAAGTACATAACTTTAAATTGCAACATCAAAAGTAGAATTATCACCAAAGTTCATAACTTTAGATACACATGACATAAATTGCTATTAGCTAAATATATATTTATTGGCTTTATTAATTTGCTAGGCACTTGTGCACACTTGTATAAAGCGCACAAATGTTGACAACTTACTCATTGGGATCATTTTTGCTGGCTGGTGAACATGAATGACACATATAGTTTTACCCCCAGAGTTCTTTAATGCCCATACCGCCCACGCCAAGATTGCTTTGTACTCCTTCACATTTTTTCCCAGCGCAACGTGTACTATATTATCCTCCATATGGGTTCAAGTTCAAACCCAAACTTCCTCCTACCAACCTTTAGAAGTAAACAACAGTACACAGATGAAACAAGATTTCATAGGAAGATGAGAAAAGCAGCTTGTGTAAAGATGCACTAAAAAGGTCTTTTGCTTTTGGTGTCAAGTTTTGTCTTGAGTTGACCTCAAAAGTGACTTTCTGCGCAGAACATAGGCAGTGAGTTGCGAAGTTGTGCATAAAGATTCCATGGCGCCATGAAGACGGCGACGAGGTCAATCAACGTTTTTTTTCATCTTTTTTAAGAAAAGCCAATTGGATGAGAGGTGGATCCCACAACAAATATTGTCAACGCATTTCTTTGACCAGATGATGTCACATTTGTTAATAACTTTACTGGTCCGGGTAACAAGTGGTTGAGGTTGTGTTTTTATTGTAATCAATTAGCTTCTCGGGTGCCATCTCGGGGGTGTCAATATTCGACCCAACCCGTGAAAACGACACGAATCCGACACGGATTTTTTAGGGTTAGGGTTGGGCCTTAATGGGTTTGGGTCATAAACGGGTTGACCCGAAAACAACACGATAAGAAACAGGTCAAAAACGGGTCAACCCGCGTAACCCACAATAAACACGTTTGACACGCCAATTTATTTGTGTCAACTCAAAATAACCCACTTAACACAACTCGTTTAACTCATATAACAAATAAATATTTATTTTATTTTAGATTTGTTAAATACCTTTTATATTTAACATATATTTTAAATTTAAAAAGAAAAGCAAGTAATTACAAAAATTTACAAGGGATATAATTAGAAATTGAAACTTTACAAACCTTAGAACTACTAATACTTTTCTTCTTCTTTTTCTTCTTCTTCTTCTTCTTTTTTTGGTGGCATAGAACTTACACAAATGAAATTGGATGAGCTTGTGGAAGATGTTATGAATTCAGACATCAACAAAAAATCTATGGATGATAATCGTGGTCATAGTCAGAATTAATCTACTGTTTGCTCAAATTCTTTCAATATTGATACTTAGCATTTGGCAAGTTCCAAGAATATTATATTTTTGTTGAATTATGTTATTTTATTTTATGAAACTTTGTTATTTTGAATTTGAATTGAAGTGTATGCACTTCTTTTGGAATGTAAAGAACTTATTACTAGATGAATGTTATATTTTTGTTGAATTATATTATTTTGAATGTGGATTGAAGACTTGAAGTGTATGCACTGCTTTTTGGGATGTAAAAATAATTATTTCTAGATAGATGTAATATTTAATGTTATGCAGGTTGAAATGAGTTGTGTTACATTCGTGTCAACCCAACACGACTTGTTTATTAAGCGTGTCAAATGGGTTGGGTTAGGTCAACCCGCCTTATTAACAGGTCGGGTTAGAGTTGAAGGATCATGACATGATTATTAAATGGGTTGGGTTAGGGTTGAGCCATTTAGTCGAATACCCCTACCTCGACACGACACGAACCCGACACGCTAACCCGAATTGACACCCCTATCTCCCATGAGTCCAGTTAATGAGTGCATGGAAGTAGTTTATAAGGATTTTTTTTTTAATATATATATATATATAAATAATTTTTTTTTATTGTAATCGATCAGCTTATTTTTTAATATATATATATATATATAAATAATTTTTTTTTATTGTAATCGATCAGCTTTTTCGGTGCAGTATCACATGAGTCACTTTTTTTTTTTTTTGTTTTTTGTTTTTTTGTTTTTGTTTTTGTTTTTGTTTTTGTTTTAATTGCTTCTCAATACAGTGGGACTTTTAGATTCTTTCTTAATGGAAGCACAATGTTTCATGCCACCTGTTAACAAAAGCCTAACTTTATTGCAAGTAATGTTGAGTAAACACTGCATGGTACATGGTGAGTAGAAAACAGAGGTGGTTTCTCCAAATCTGTGCTGAACAGAGCACTGTACAGTGTTCTTGGGGCATCTCTATATAGTTCAGCTTTTAGATGCCCTCCTAGATAGTTGTATGTTTAGAATATCTTATCTTTGTTTGTGTTTGTTTGTCTTGAGATGCTGGCTGGCCCAGCTGGTTGTTTGTATATTATTGTGCTGTTTGCAACCATGCATGAAAAACAATTGATAGCATAGAGGTTAATTTAGAACTGATCCAAACCCCTGAGGTCTTTTTGCATTTTGACATTTTAAAATTAAACAGTGATAAAGAGTTTCTTGATTCATTGGTGTAGCATGTAGGTCTTCTTGCAGTCGGATTTAAATCTATTAGCATTAACATACATTAAAAAAAAGTTTCATTATTTTAAAAGGGATTATTTAGGGATTTTATTTTTTATTGCAAGTGGAGAGGAGTTCAAACTTCACTATCTCTATTGGAAACATAGGATGCCATAAGACCTCATCGTTGATATTTAACGATTGTTTTTACTATACTATCTGAGAGTAAAGATGAATTTTATTTGCTAAGAAATTTGTAACTTAACAGACATCTTTTAATATTTTTAAGAAAAAACATATAGAGTTCAAATATCTCATTTCTTAATGAATTTTATTTGTTAAGAGCTTTGTAGCTTATATATATATATATATATATTTATTCATGGACTGTTAAAAAAAAGTTTTCAAAATTGATTTAAAAAAAATTGAGACAAACTTCTGTACTCCAATTGTAGAAGGGGGTGAATAAGTGATTTAAGAGGATAAAATAAAATTCAACGGATTAAAAATTAAAGGGCATTCAGAAAATAAAATAATGGATAAACAAGTGGGAATTTTTTTTTTTTTTTGGGATATAAAAGCAAGTTGGAATTCCATAATAAAAAGGGAATAAGAGAATGTTTTTAAACCTTTTTATTTTTTCTAAGAAACATTACATTATAATTCAAGCACTTCTCACGAAACCACATTCGGTCAAAACAGGTTTTCAACTCTAATCACTCCGCTACAAGTTTCTAGATTTTTATTTAAATTTGTTTTGTTGACCAATTCATCTAAAATTGACATGAAAAATGTGGTGTCAATATATGATTTGTACATAATTTATTGAGTATCAATAGTAGACTCATGTGAAGGTGATTTCTCATTATAAGTCGACAACTCAATAAAGGATGAAATTGAATATGTCCATAAGAATCAATTATTCTCAATTGTTTTTTTTTTGCTATAAATTTAATTAGACTCAGATGAAAGACTGATAATGCTAACATGGTGGAGGTGGGAGCATGGTTTTCAGACCCGGGCCGTTCATTGAACCGTAAAAGAGAGAGGTTCAAGGTTTTTAAGGTTGAACCGGAGTCGAACCGGGGTCGAACCGTAATGACGTCATAATTAATTTAATAATTAATTTAATATAAATTAATATATTAAATTAATATAAATAGAAAATTTAACTAAAATAATCCAATTAAATATAAATATCTATATTTCAAATGTATATTTTCATATCATAACTTTTACAAGACAAATAAGAAATATAAAATCCTAAGCAAATTTAAATATAATATCTATTTATTTATTTATTTATATATTGATTAGTTAAACTTGTAATAATAATAATAATTATATAAGAATTAGAAAGACACTCAAATAAAATAAAATAAATTATTTAATAATTTTAAATTGAAATAATTATTTTATACTTAACTGTAAATATTAATTAAAATTAGAGCAATAATAGTACCATAACATTTTATACAAATTTTGCCACGATTTGCCATGTGAGTGATAGAGATATAAACTCATAATTTTTTTTTTCATTACTCACACTTTGCCATGTGTCAAATTATAGCAAAAAATTGTGTAAAATATTGTGATACTACATTACTCTTAAAAGAATAATGCTAGAGATACAAATTATCTTACAAAAGTTTTTACAAACTACTGATGTTGTGAGTGATTATAAGTAAATAAAAATTTGATATTAATGGTGGGCCTAAATGTGATACAAATTCTTTAATTGGATTGTTAATCAATGCCTTACGGCACTCATTAACATGACTCTTTATAAAAATGTTGTAAAATAATTTGTATCAGAACATTACTCTTCTTAAAAATACTTAAAATATTTAATGCAACCAACCATACATGTCACATCATGCTGAAGCAGATGAAAAAAACTTGAATCTAATGGCTGAAAATTTTTGCTTTTATTAAAAAATAAAATGCTTTCATCATTCCAATGTTAGCCACGTGAGAGATGCATATCACATCATGCTGGCAGCCGAAAAAAATATCTCAATTGAATGGTTGAAGTTTTTTTGCTTTTATTAAAAATTTAAAACCTTCCATCATTCCAAATTTCCAATGTTAGCCACGTGAGGGACTTTGGAATTCAAAACTCAAAAGGAGTAACAAAGTAACAAGAAAGAAAGAGAACACATTGCTCCCATAAAAAAAAAAAGAAAAGAAAGAGAACACATTGATAGCACTGATAGCAGTAGTATTCAGCGAAAAAGAGTGATCTCCACCATCAACGGAAAAAAGAAAGAGAAGAAGAAAAAAAAAAGAAGAAGAAAGAAGAAGAAGCAGTAGCAAACGACGAAGGCGTGATCGGCGAATGTGTTGGCAGTCTACTGGCTGCTGCTTCAACTGGGCGCAGACTCTGTTTAGTTGTGTTCTTCTTCTTCCATTTTTTTTTTTTTTTGAGGAACTTGTCTTCTTCTTCTTTGGTTCTTTTTTTTTTTTCCTTACAAATCCTTTTGTTCAAGATCTGAAATTATCAGATCTCCTTCTGATCTTTGTTCTTCTTCATGTTCTTTCATTTCTTCTAGATCTGATCATAACTTCATACCAGTGTCTGGGCCAAAAATCACCGGAAAAGTTGAAACAAAAGGAAACCGTTCGAACCTCAAAAACCGATCACGGTTTACAGAACCGGGCGGTCGGACCGCGGTCCGTGCGGGTCTCTGCTTTTTTTACATGAAACGGTTTTTCACCCTAAACAGACCGTAAAACTGAACGGTTCGAGGTTTTTCCGGTCGGACCGTACGGTCCGGTCCGGATCTGAAAACCATGGATGCAAGAAGGTACCACCAAGTCTTTGAAGACGTAAGGGGATACCACCAAGACTTTAAACATGAAAGGCAGCACTACTTAGACTTTAAAGATGAGAGAGAAAGCACATTTTAGAGGCACCAAGTGACATTCTCACAATAATGATTTCTTTCTTGGTGACTTTTCATGGCTCAAGAAATATATATATATATATATATATTGGACATGTGACTGAACTTAGCATGGAATACCAAGCTGCCTAAATACCCTTTGAGAGGGATCAAGTCATCGCATAGTTCAAAGGGTTTTTCACTCTAAGACGTGACTGAACTTAGTACAAAATACAAAGTTGCCTATGTACCCCTTGAGAGGGATCTAGTCACCATGTAATTCAAAGTTTTTTTTTTTTTTTTTTTTTCTAACTTTTGCCTGAGCCATCTTTTTAAAGGTTTTCAACCTAGTGAGCTTTTAATACCCTAACTTTTGTCTAGGTCGCCTTTTAAAAGGTTTTCAACCTAGCAGGCACTTTTTTTTTTTTTTTTTTAAATTTATGAACACTTTCAAAAGTAATGAGAGAACATCACATACTCTTTTAAGTGTTGAAGTAGGCAGTTTTAGGCTCTTACCAAGGAGCATTTCAAACTTCAAGCATAGTAATGCCTCAAGAACTTTCCATTGATAAGGTCAATTCTCAAAATGTCTTTAGTTGTATCAATGTTGATTTCCTTCAATTCATCAACTGTAGCTTGTCTACCTTCTTCAAATATGGGTGGCGTATCCTTAACATCATCTTCGACTTCTTGGTTTGTGGTCACCATTGTACGCCTTTTTACAGTCAAGGCTTCTCCAGTATTCACTTCCCAAATGGTTCTACATTTCATAAGAGATGGAATGGAGTTTCGAATCTCATTTGAATCTTGATCAACAATAAGTGTGTCATTAGCACCTCTAGGGAGGAAATTTGTCCTTTCATTCTGCTTTCGCTTTGCCTTTAAATCTTTTGAGAGTCGAGGAGGGATTGAATGACTGAGCCTTATGAGAATTGAACCTCAAGTGCCAACTTGAGAAGGAGTTGAGTGAGTGAGTCTTGTGAAAATAGAGCCTTGAGTGCCAATAATAGAGTTATCTTCTTGTGTCCCCAACCTATCAAAGACTAAGATATGAAGTGGGTCACCCAATGCAGTAAAAAACAAATGATTTCTTTGATAGGTTCAAAGATTGTTCTTCTTCCTCATAATTTGCTGCAATTACTGAAACACTAGCTTTTTGGATGGGAATATGAATAGGAGTTGGTGGGGTGTATCCAATTCCAGCCTTAGAACTTGTTACACTGAAACCTTTAGCCTTCGACACCTTATGTTCTTATTTTCCAGAGGCTTCAGGGATGAGCTTACCCAAACCACTCAGCTTCTCATGGTCATAACCAGCTTTAGCCATGAGTCTATATGCATTAGGGTCAAATCCTTCTTTGGTTCGTTTGGTGGGCAAAGTCCCATGTTCAACAATCGATCCTTGGGATGGTGTGAACCCTTTCAATGGTTGGCTTGAGATTCTTGATTTTGTGATTTTAGCAACTGGGAGAGTTAATCCCTGCAGATCTTCCAATACTGACTCTTCATCCCCTGAAAAGGGTGATTGGCCCTCTTTTCTTTTAGTGACTGGGACATAGTGTAACACAGGAGCTGCCTTAGTTGCTTTAGAAGCTTGATGCTTCTTCTCTTTTGCAGAAGTCTTTGTTTGCTTAGTTTCCTTCTCCTCAATTGGCTTGGCTTCCTTGTCCTCAATTGGAGAGTCAATCCTTGAAGTTTTGGAGTGGAGGTTTACTTCTTTGCTAGATAGTGAAACAATGACTTATGCTTCTTCTTGCGAATCATCTTCCAAGTAAAATTTTGAATCAGCAAAAGGTGATTCAGCTATAGTAAAGGGCTTGTGATCAGCTACTATCTTCTTAACTTGTCCATCTTGGAAATATTTAAAGCATTGGTGATACGAAGATGGCACAACACCATACTCATGCAACAATGGTGTTCCAATAAGCACTTTGTATGTGGTCTTGGCATTAATGACATGAAAGAGCGCACTTAATTCCATTTCACCAATGAGCATATGAAGTCTAATCTTCGCAATAGCTCTTTGTCCACCTTGATTAAAGCCTTGAATCATCAATTTACTGGGAAGTAGTTCATCCAAGGAGATTCCAAGTTCTTTCAATATTTTGAGTGGGAGGATATTGACTATAGATCCACCATTAATAAGGATACGATTGACTTCTTGTTCTCGAATGTAGCCAGTCACAAATAAAGGACGATTATGAATCTTGGATCCCAACAAACGATCATCATCAGTGAAAATGATTGAAGACTAATATGCTCTATACACAATAGCTCATTCTATTTCTTCCTCACTATTTGAAGAGTCTTCTTCACCACTTACTTGATAACATGTAAGAGATGAAAAGATATAATTCTCGGGAACTGGCATTAGGGAGAAAGGTACTTTCACCTCAATAAGCTCAAATGAACCAAATTGTATGGTGAGAATAGTAGAAATAGTTGTTGAGGCCACCATGGCTAAATTGACAATCGCAACTTCATCGTCAAACGTGATCTTTCCTTGATGGGCTAGATCCATGATTTTATCTTTCAACACAAAGCATTGTTCTATGTGGTGGCCTATGAGGCAATGATACTTGAAATACTTGGGATCATTTGTTTGGTCAGCCTCTTCAGGATGTTTCATCTCTAGTAGCTCAATTAACTTCAACTCAAGTAAATGATCTAACATCTTGGAGATATCAGAATCAGGGAATGGATATTGCTTTTCTTGCATCTCTTGTAATGTTGGTCTTCTTCTTCTCTTATCTTGAGTGAGTGCAGACATCTATTCTTTCATCTTGGGCTTAATTGGAACTTTGAGAGGAGTAGTAGTTACAATCAAAGACTGCTTGTTTTTCAGTTTAGGAGGGAATTTGCCTCCTTTGCGAGTATCTTTTCTTTCTCTCCCATTGCGAGGTTATTGAACAGGGGGACCTTGGTGACTATTGGAAGCAATGCTAAGCTCCATGTCATGAGCACGTGTTGCTAATTCTTCAAATGTTTTTGGCTTTATTCCTTGAAGAATATAACTTATAGCCCAATTCATTCCTTGAATGCACATCTCAATTGCAGACGCTTCAGATAATTGATCCTTGCAGTTGAGACTAAGATTTCTCCACCGTTGAATGTAATCAATGACAGGCTCTTCTTTCCATTGCTTTGAATTGGTGAGTTCTATCAAGAGTACCATAGAAATGGTNTTAAAGGTTTTCAACCTAGTGAGCTTTTAATACCCTAACTTTTGTCTAGGTCGCCTTTTAAAAGGTTTTCAACCTAGCAGCACTTTTTTTTTTTTTTTTAAATTTATGAACACTTAAGGCTAAACCTTCCAGTCGCGAAAAACACTTAGAAGATTTTTCTAGAATCTTACCTTCACAGTGTTTCGCAGCTTGCCCTGGCGACTTGTTTAAGTCGTGAAAAACGCGTGTTTTGCGTTTTTGAAGACAGTTTTTAAAATTGCTTTTCAGTTTTCCCTCGATTTTCAGTGACTATTTATTATCTTCTTCACTCTCTCTCTCTCAAACAGTTCGTTTTTCACTGAAAAATCTTGTATCTCTGCATCATTTCTTTATAAAACTCCCAGAATAAGGTATGGGTTTTCTTTCCCTCATTTCATTCTTACTATGTTATCCACTACCTTCTTGTGTTGAACTTTGCACATGTGCTATGCGATATATTGTGTTCATATATGGGTTTGCCTAAAATGGTGATTTTGTTTGTTTGAGGTTATTTTCTTTTGTTGCTGGGTTTATTTTATATCTTGTTAGTACTCCAGCATGTTTGTCTCTAGTCTGAGCATTGTTCATTTGATAGAGTTTCTCATTCTCTTTAAACATATGGGTTTGAGATCTATGTGGTACTCTCTGTATGTGGCCGTGGGTCATTTGTCTATGGTTCTGTGGTCTTTATAGTTTTTGTGCTTATGTGTGGAGTGTGTTTCATTTTAGCCATCTGGTATCTTGTTGTTGATCTGATTCTTGTGTTTGTGATTAAAGTGAAATTTTCTCACATTCTTAACTGAATCTAATCAAGTTGTTGTTGATTCCATGTGGTATTGCATTTGGTACTTTTCTGTGTGTTTGCTATCTTACAGATGTCTCGACAATCCTCGAAAGGAAAAGAGGTGATGTCAGAAGAAGAAATAGTGTCTGTTGCAAAAAGAACACGGTTTTCCTCACAGCCATCCACTGAACTCAATATTGAGTTATTCAGATCTCCTCAGCACCAAGATACCTACTTCAACATTTTTGACCGGGGAACTCATATAGTGGAACGGGAGGTCAGATTTGACACTTTGGACACAACTTTTGTCCCTCGGATCTTCGAGACAAAAGATTGGGCAGCTCTATTCGGAAATTTTGTTGATCCGATGATTGAACTAGTGAAGGAATGTCTCGCCAACACAGTTGATCTTGAGAGTGAACTACATTGTCTAGTAAGAGGAACAGAGTTCATCATTAATCCAGACACCATAGCTGAACTTCTCAAAATCACACGACCTGCAGATGCTGACCTTACTCCGTATGATGATCGTACTCCAGCGATTCAGGACATTCTCCAAATTCTTGGTCCTGACCATGACATTTCCAGCACAGGCACATTAATTAGTACTACCAAGTTTTCACCTGAGTTGACTACATTGAAGCTAATTATGTTTTCAAACCTCTATTCGTTGACCAACATGGTGTATATAAATCTTGGAAGGGCTCAATTTCTATGTGATCTCATCACTGGCACCACCATTGACATCTGTGCCTATATTTATCACATCATAAGAAAGACAGCAACTAGAACAGTAGCATTAGGGTGCCTTCCATTCTGTAGTCTTATTATGAACTTCGTTCTACGTGAAGGTGTTACTCCTCCCTCAATTGGGAACGTGATTGCTCGTCCTTGACCAATCTCTATGTTCACTCTACAGGCCAGCAAGAGTCATTCATCCAAAGCTCCAAAGAGTGCACATCTATTTTCTCCTACTTCCTCTACTTCTTAGCAACCAGGCACTACACAACCACAGTCTGCCCCTTAGCCTGACAAGTTGCAAATGCTCTTTGATAACCTTCACAAACGTCTTACGGAAATGGAAAAAACCCTCAGAGATGGCCAGAAAGAGCAGTTGGAGAGATTGGTTACCATGCAGGACCAGATTGATGTGTTAGCAGCTCAAGTTGATGGCATTTTCACAAAGCTGAAACAGTGACCCTTTGGCCATTCCGGTCAAAAAGAGGGAGAATCTTTGGGGGCAGCTCTTGAGGGGGAGTGCTTGTTTTGAGGGGGAGATTTCTTCATCATTTTTTTAAGTTGTTTTTCTGTATATAAAACCTTGATAACTCAAAATACTGTGGTGGTAGTTGTTTATTTCAGCACTTATATAGTATGATGTTTTTCAGCTTTAAGCACTGTTTGATTGTAGGTTTGTACCCATTGATGCTTTTGTAAGTTTTGAGGGTTGTTTCTTGTTCTTATGCACTGTTTATAGGCTTTTATGGTTTGTGCCATGTATTTGCAAAACTTTGCATATGCAGCCTTTGTGCTTTATGCTTTGGTACTTGTTAATGCCTTGCATTATCTTAAGTACAACATTCTTGTGCTCGTGTAGGATTGTTCCTAGATGCATTTATGTTTATATGCATTGGTTGAGTGTTGGACTTGCAAATGATTCTCTTCAATTGAGTTTATCATTTTTGCATGTCCGGATGTTCATTCCTTGTGTGAATGAACATAGTAATCACTTTTGCTTAAGTGACTACTGGTGTTGATCTTTCCATGAATTATTGCTTTTATGCCTATGTTCATTTTTGCTTGATCATGCTTATTTTGCTCCATATGCATATTAAGTTTTCTGCATACAATGATATTGTTATGTTATTGTGTTTTAGGAGTTACTTATTCATATGTTCAAGAGCTTTACATAATTTAGAGTTAGGTGTGAGTGAGTTTTCCAACTGTTCCCAACTCACGTTTAAGTCTAGAGTCTGTTGTAGGGTTTTGTCACGGAATAGCCAAAGGGGGAGATTGTAAGGTTGAATTTAATCAACCATTTAATTGGCTTTATTCCGTGACCAATTTGCTTGTAATTTAGCACTTAGCAACCTTGTATTTAGGTGGGAAAATTGTAAGGGTAGTATGTGAGAAGATGTGAAGAAAAGCTCAAGAGTGTGCAAGAAAAACAGAGGCTCGCTGCTAGGGCTCGCGGGTGGATCGCGACTGGCAAGTCGCCAAAGGCTAGCACGTGAGAGGCACACTGGGAAGCTGAAGGGTCGCGCTAGCTGTCACGCTACAGGACAAAAGTTCCAGTCTGGCCAGGCCGTTACGTCGCGACTTGAACTCGCGACTTGGACAAGCCGCGAGACCAAGTAGCCAACTTGCCCTGTTTGGCAAAAACTGACGTTTTGTATTCCCTTCTCACCTTACTATATATACACCCTTATACCCATCATATTGAGAGAGCTTCCAGAGAGAATTTTGTGAGAGAAAATCCTAGAGAAAAACAAGATTACCTCATCCCCAATCTTCATCTAAAGAGACTCTACAAATTCCTCTACTCTCTTCCTCTCCATTGTCATACTCTTGAGAGGTCATTTACCAAACCCTTATCTCACCACACTCACGTCTGTGAGAAGGTTCATTTGGTGCTTAGGGAAGCAGTTTGGGAAGGAACTAATATACATTGGTTGATGCTATGGTCAAGTAGCGGAATCCGGTAAGTTAGAAAAGAAAAAGGTTCGGCGCAACCTCGTTGGAGCAGGAAGTTTGGAGGGCTTAGGTACCTGGGTAGATTAGGCTTGGAGGGTCTATTGCTGTTCATGTATCCTAACTACATTTTCTAGTGGATTATTGACCGCTTGGAGGGCGGCGGAGAGGTTTTACGCCGAGGGCTTCGGTTTTCTCTTCGATAACACATTGAGTGTTGTCCTTGTGTTTGCATTTCTCTTCCCTTTATCTTTACCATTTAATTACAGTTGTGTGGGTGATTATTTATGGTTTAGATTGTGTCTCTATTCTGATATAAGCTATTTATCATTTTCCGCACATAAGTTGTTTGTTATATAGCTTGTGTTGGTATTTTTGTAATTGGGGGTCTAAATGTTCAAGGGTGCTTCATACCCATATTGAACTTTCACTTCTCTTAGCCGGTACTAGTCTTTCTTTATCATATTGATATTTACTCATATAATATATTTGCAGTTATATACTGCCGTATATACTAAAAAATAATTTTAATAATAATTGTGAAATGATAAAATCATGTTTTGAAAACATAATTTTACAATTATACCTGAAATCGTGTTTTCAAAACACAATTTTAGCTGTGTCCTGTACAAGTGTTGTATAATTATCTTCACTTTATTTAGGACATGTAACTATATTTTTGTTGAGTTATTTGCTGTGTTATAGTTATACGGGCGTCTTCTATTGTACTGCTGACAAAATACTCAGAATGGACTGCTGTATATGGAATATGAAAGATGTAGTTTCAACAGTGGAGGGATATATGGAGGTTGAAGAAATCTTATCTTTCTGCTTATTTAGCATGCGTGTTGAGCTGGGTGGTCTTCTTTTGATGCTTTTTTTTTGGTTAGGGAAATCAGAAATGGGTTCAAGGTTATCATGACTTATGAAAGCGGGGAGTTGCCAGCTTGTGCAGATTATAAGCTTGGACTACTTGGAGAATATGCTGGATGGGGGGTGGTCTGCTTGGTACATTTCTGTGATTGCAAGTAAGACGCCAATTTTAAAGAAGAGAGATAAAGAGTGTTGAAAATGAAAGAATATATTATGTTTTGAGTAATTCTACCATGTATAGAGGGACCTATAGATCTGTGTCTAGAACTAGTAGTACATAAGTATAGAACTACAATAGCACAAAGTGGACTATAGGAAACTAACTTGAGTTTTGGAGGCTATCAATAAAGCACCCTTCTGGATGAGACTTTGTAAAAATGTCAACAAATTGGTGCCGAGATTACATGAAGCGAAGCTACATTATAGCTTGAAGAAGATGGCAGGAGATAGAATGGCAGTTAATCTTGATATGTCTAGTCCATCCATGAAAACTGTCATTATGGAAATTTGAATCGTGCTACGAATGTTGCAATATATAATCGCAACCAAAAAAGCTCAAAAGTGGTGTCAGCCAAGGCTCAGGCCTTGGTGCTAGAACCAGCAACTGCAATTTATTTCTTATTGTGCCATGAAATTAGGGAATTACCAAGAAAGAAGCAAAAACTTGTGGTGGAGCAATGATCAATAGGGCCTCCTACCCAATCAACATCAATGTAGGCACAAAGTTGAAGGGATGAGTGTGAAGAGAAGTGGAGACCATGTCATAGAATGCTTTGGAGCTGGCAAAGAATTGTTGCAAAGTAATCGGATAGGTGACAGTTATGTAAAAATGATTCACAACTGATTGTTTGTCAGGGTGGGTATCACAAAGGGGCTCACCATCTTAGGGAGTGAGACGAGCATTGGTCTCTAGTAAAGTGTCATCAATTTTGCTGTCAGTAAGTTCAACGTGAGAGAAAAGGTCTGAGGCTTATTTGGTCTGTGTGAGATGGTAACCATATGAAGAGGAGATCTCAAGCCCAAGAAAATAACTATGCACGCCAAGATCCTGCATCTCAAAAGTTCTAATTGAGAAATTGCTTTAGCTCCTGGATGCCATCTAAGTTATCTCTTATGATGATCATGTTAAAAGACAAGAATCACAGGATATTTTCAATGTGCCCAAGACGAGAGACTATGGAGCTGAACTTGACAAACAAAGCCTAAGGTGCCTGCTTGAGTCCATATAATAACACTCAATGAAGACGTCATACATTGTGGGGGAGGATGTGAGAGACCAAGAGGAGGCTGCATGTAGGCTTCTTCATTTAATTACCGTTGAAGAAAACATTTTGGACATTCATTTGGAAAAATGCTTATGTCGAGAGGCAGCAACTACAATAAGTATGCGTATAGAGGGGAGATGAGCAACAGAAGTAAAAGTCTCCTTATTATCAACCCCATATTTCTGTGTGAACCATTTGCCCACAGGATGTTCCTCATACAACTCAAAAAACAATTTGAGTGAGTCTTGATCTTGTAGACTCATTTATACCCAATAACAAACTTCGTTAAAGGTAGATCAACCAAATCCCATGTATGTGTCATGGCAATGTTGTTGTGTTAATTAGGGCTAACATGGCAGCATCGAGTTGTGACACGTGTCACATGTGTGTGGTGTTGCATGTTGATGCGTGGGGTATGTGAGCTCATGATGGTGTGTGAGGGCTTTGATGATTGTGTATGTGGGCATGTGAGGCACGTGTGCTGCAAGGTACTTCTACCAGTGTGTGTAGGTGTGTGCAGAAGAGTTTTGGGGTGTTTTTGGCAACGTTGATTTCTTCATTTTTCAATCTTTTGATTTGAGCGTGTTCTCACTCAAATCGATAAGGTAGAGGGTGAAACAGAAACAAAAACACCGTTTGTGGCAATGCAGATGTGGAACGACGTTAGAAAGGAAGAAATTTTTCTAAAGCCTAAGCCCTAATACCATGTTGAAACTGAATGTTATTGTTCGGGAGATAGCACCTTGGGGGGACTCCAGTTAGGAGATTAATATAACATATAGAGACACTACTTGACCCAAAAGCTTAAGACTATGGTATGGACCCAATTAACTACTCATTTTTCTTATTAGTATCCAGTGTGAGACTCCACTAATCAACTAACAATGCTTCATTTGAATATTTCAACACACACACACATATATATATATATATATATTAAGTGCCAAATGAAAGGCATAAGAGCACACAGAATTCATTAATCGCCCAGCTAAAAACTTCAATAAGTTTACCGAGTCAATATCCATTGCATATAACTATGAACATTTGAAACAAGCTTTTGTTCTTTTTCTTTATCATTTTACGGTAAAATCTTTCTTGCTTCCTTGCAAATTTTCATTCATGTGAAAACGTGGAAGCTTTAGGTTGAACCTTGTTGATCAGAAAAACAAAAACTATGTACAGAACAGTGTGTATAACTAATAAGAAAGAACATAATATAGAGTTTCTAAGCTTTTTCTGCCACACCTGAATGGCAGAACGAAGAGCATGGTTGGGTAAAAGATTGCAGTGTTCAAGCTTAAGATTTGTCATTGGTGAAGTATCATGACCACTTTCCAGCCATTCTCTCAAAGCCTCTGCTTCATAAGTATAACCATCCACTGCCACTTGTGGATCTTGCATGACTTCCTGCAAGTTTGCAAATAAAAGAAAGAGTAAAATGGCCTTATACCCCCTGTGGTTTGTTGTTCTTTTGTTGAAACCTCTTGGATTTCCAATTCTTTCTATTCACTCTTTGTGGAACTCAATTGTCTACTTCACTTTTTGTTTAAATCATCAACTGAAGTTGTCATATTAGATGCGAGGGACCCGTACACTCACATATTTCTCTCTTATTAGGTCCCCAGTGGGCCAGTGGTATCTAATTACTCTCACATGACTAATTTTTATTATTGATCTTAACAGGAAGTGAACAGAATTAATTGATTAGAACAATTAGATACCATAGGAGTTGTGATTAGACCACAGGGTCAGATATGTTTTATCCTAAAATAAATGCCTTTTTTAAAAAGAAATAAATATTCCAATTAAATAGGCTTTTAGCATAAAGACTTTTCAAGAAGAAATAGAGATTTCCAATCAAAGCTATATTCCTAATAGATGGGGACAGGCACATGCAGAAGAACCTTTTGCCAACGAGATAATAACTACTTGAGAAACTTGTGAGTAATCATATTACAGGTAATGAGAAAGGGTTTCGGATGCTTAAAGAGTTATATTGATTAGTGATTTATTATAGAACTAGTAGCAGACCCGCGCAATGCGCAGGATAATTTTGATGTCATATTATTTTTTGTTAAGTAAAGAATGAGAATAATAGTTGAGATTTATAAGTAATGGTCCCAAACTCATCTCACAATAATGTGATTACATTGTAATATATATAATAAATTTTATGTAAGTAAAGAAGTCTTTATCATGATTGTGTGTGTGTGTGTGTGTGTGTGTGTGTGTGTAGATATATATATATATTTTTTTTTTTAGCAAAGAAACATGTTGCACTTTACTTTCAATTATTATATATAACAAAATATTTTGTAATACGTTAGAATAGTGTGAGATATGTATCAAAACACAACACAAATAAAAACTGGAAAATGTATAATTTTTATTAGAACATGAATATGAATCTTGTTGGTTTCATATGAAAGCTAACATTATTTTGCATTTTTGGAGAAATTACTGAGCAATTTATCCAAACTTTGTTTCCATTTTATCACATAAGAACTATTAAAAAAAAATTATAATAGTTTCTATTTTGATAATCACTAAACTCATGTATGAGAATCAACTATTACAAAAAAATATCTCCCCAAAACATATATTGATTTCTATTATTCCTTTCCATACAATTTAAAAAATGTGAACAACTAAGGAAGCTAAATGTGTAGTTGATCGTTTCTGCAAAAAATAAAAATGTGTAGTTGATCTTAGTCAATCAATAAATAGCATAAAAGGGGTAGGGGAAAGCAAATGTAATCACGGTATAATTGTTTATATATGTCCATATTTGTTTTTGTATAATAATACTCTTGATTTCTAAAATATTCATGGTGCAACTGTATTTTGTTTGATATCTCCCAGTTCTGCAACTTTAACCCAACTCACAACATATAAACCAATGATCATGAAAAAGAACCTAGCAAAATGAAGCCAAACACAATTTCTAATTTTTAGTGATAATAAAAGAGAGATTAAAAGATATCACAAATATGTAGTGATAATTAAAAAAAATTCCATCACAAATACTATACATATTGGTTTTAAGAGAGATTAAAAGAGAACAAATATAAATATAAAATGTGTGTGTGTGTGTGCGCCCGCATGTGTGTAGGGGAAGGGAAAAATGTATATACGATACATAAGTGTTAAGGGAGGAGAAAGGTTGGGAAAGAGGAAGAGACTTTGTATGTTTTGGTAATTGAAAAATGTATTTATAACTGGTAAGTTGCATAGTTAATGTTATATATATATATATAATATTTTCTTTTTAAAAGAACTCATCAAATCCAATGCAGTAACATAATAGTAAGTCTGAATAGAGGACTTTTGGGCAACCATATAGGTTTATATATTCATTATTTTTTTCCCAAAAATTTTTATCAGAGAAAATTATTTCCTTCATAAATGAGAATTTTATGGATTTTTTTTTTTTTCAATTAGATCGAAGAAAAATATAGGAAGGCAAAAAAAAAAAAATTGATTGTATTTCTAAAAGATCTAATAGTGAATATTTAAGTACATATTATTTAAGAATTATAATAGTGAAATTTGTAGTACAAAAGAAATGCCTAGTTGATTTCCTGTTGTATTTATCTATTTTATTTCTTATATTATTTCTATTATATTTTTGAATATTTAAGCAGTATGATGAATTAAAGTGCAACATATCATAGCCAAATCGAACAGTAGGATATAAGATATAAGTTTAAGGTTTTTTTTTTTTTTCCTTGAGAATTAGATAAGCTTAATTAAGCTAATTACTAAGGTAATATGATTTAATTCATGTTGGACTATACAAAATCATTCTATTTATATATATATTGGTTAGCATGATTTGAATTAAGTTGTAGGATTACATAAGAATGAGATCACGTCGAGGTATATGCTTCAATTGAGAGAATTTTTTTAATTTTAAAGTAATGGACATTAGTATTACCATGGAAACATAAAGCAATATTGCATGCATGTCCACAATTATAAAATGGATGCAATAGTTATAAATTGTAAGAATTTTTTTTTTTTTGAGAAGATAAATGGTACCCAAATACAAAGAAAAAGAGGAACACCGTACGGTCAATACCTATCGATCATAAAATTTTGTTTCCTCTTCCAAGGTGTCCTAAGAAGTTATAAATTAGCATCAATTTAGATGAGATTAAAAGAAAATTAGCAAGGATTTATGTGGTATTTAATTTAAAAAATGAAAAAGCTCTTCAGAAAATAAAATAAATAAATGAGAGGCAAATGATCATGTACTAAATCAATAAAACGCATTCCAATTCTTTAAACACAAACAATTTTAATGGGTAAAACAAAATTATGTAAAAAAATTGTAAATATGAATACAAAGAAATAGAATATCAATTGAAAAAAAAAATGGTATTTACAACCCTGGAAAAGAAAATCCAATGCAAACCTTTACATTGTAATTTGTCAAAAAATTAATGAAAATAACCATATTAAACTAAGTTATAATCCCAAATACAAAGAAAAAGAGGAACAACATTTGGTCCATACCTATCAATCATAATATTTTGTTTCCTAGTCCAAGTTATCCTAAGAAGTTAAAAATTAGCATAGATTTAGATGAGATTAAAAGAAAAGTAGCAAGAATTTATGTAGTATTTAATTTAAAAATAACAAAGCTATTCAGAAAATAAAATGAAAAAATGGGAGGCAAATAATCATGTACTACATCAATAAAAAGCATTCCAATTCTTTAGACACTAACAATTTTAATGGGTAAAACATAATAATGTAAGGAAAAATTGTAAACATGAATCCAAAGAGATAGACTATCAATTGAAAATTAGGAAAAANCTGATTAAAAGAATCAGGTAAAGATGCTAGGATCACATCAACTTAGGTCTCACTATCAATTTCTGCACCGAGCATATCCAGTTCGTTGATGAAAGAAATCATCTTCAGGATATGTTCCCGAACTGGAGTTCCTTCCACCATTTTGGTGGACATGAGATTTTTCATAGCAGTTTGTCGTGCACTTCTGCTTTGTTCTCCAAACATCTCTTTGAGGTGCAGCATCATATCTTGTGCTGTAACTAGGCCTTGGCATTGTTTTTGCAACACATTGGTCATAGAGGCCAATATGTAGCATTTAGCCATTTCATCAGCCTCATGCCACTTATTAAATGCATCTCTTTGCGCCTCAGTGGCATTAGCTAAAGCAAGTTCTGGTGACTCAGTATTAAGGACATAAGCTATCTTATCAGCAATGAGAACAATGATTAGGTTCCTTTTCCAATCTACATAGTTTGGTCCAGACAAGCGATTTTCATCCAAAATCTTAGCTAAGGGATTAAAATTGGTCATAATGAATCTGCAAAATAATATAAAATAATATTTTCACATACATATATCCATCATATTCAGGTTTTTGAATAACTAATGGTACCTCCCACAAGAACAAAATTTCATAGATTCCCAGAACAGAATATAACAATTATATTCATAAATAGTTCGAAGTGGGCATCGGGAACCCTTACCTTGCATGCTCCAATAATTTCTTTTGAAATATACTGTGCACACCATATAAAGGCAAATAGATACTATTCATCATAATTTCATCTCATGTTTTTAATTTAATTTAATTTATCTATGATTCCCGATTTACTTTTGGCCTCCAAATCAAACATGTTTTACACTATTTTAGTGGTCATGTTTATTTGGATAAGTGCAAACCATTATCTGAGTGTGATATATGTACTAGTATGATTATGTTGCTATTTTAGCCACACTCCCACCAGTCATACACACACCTGTCTTCCCAAGAAGTAAACAAGAGGAACTACCAAACCAAAATCAAGTCTATCCTTTTGGCTTCGACAAAATTTTTATTTAATAGAACCTTTATTCACCGACAATGGAAGGCCATAGGAATTATTTTGTAAAATAATCCTATTTAGCACTTAATATATACTTCTACTGGGACTCTTTAAAAAATATTGTTTATGTATCTTATACAATTCCCACTAATTGAAAATCAACACCTCTATTCGGTAATACTCAAGATTCAATACCTTAATTTAGCAATACTCAATATTTTATCAATATAAAAAAGTGAGTCATTGAACCAATATATATCAATATGGATTACACAGAAAGACAATCCATAAAGCAATCCATAAGGCAATAGTCATCAAATTATAATAGACAATCCATAAAGCACTAAGGCGCACAACTGAAGAGTATGATGCAAGAGACATAATGATATAATCAATCACGGCACAGATCAACATAGTGAATCAAGAATACTAAAACGTATCGGAACCAAACAATCAATATATCACATATATATTAATCACGCACGGATCTTCGTTGTTCTCAACTTCTCCGAATAAAAAACAATTAACATATCACATGTATCAATCATGGCATATCGGCACACATACTGAAATTAAATAACGATTCAAAATCCATGATTAGGTGTGGTTTGCTCTGATACCACTGAAAGTTTTGCGGAAGCAATATAGAACAAAAATTTATATTTTCATTTTTAAAGATCGTTGTACCACACAACCATAGATTCTGAATAGAACAAAATTGCGTACCTCTCTTAGCAACCCAAGTGTGTTGCCTCCCAAGGTATTCACGTCTCTCTCTCTGTTTCTTTTTGAGTTTTCAGAAGACTGCAGTATAACTCAGTAGTTCTGATGGCCAACCACTAAATATGATATTATAAAATCTTATTTTATAGTAGACTTCTAAAACCCTAGAGAGAGATTGGACGTGGGATCCTTAGGGATCCTAATCTTCAGCCGTAGGATTTTATCAATAACCTTTTTTGAACGTTATTGACTTTTCTTGAAACTCTTTCCAAAAATATTCCTTAATTTTCTCAATCATATCAAGAAAATATTTGAACTTCTACAAATTGCAATAATGTCCATCAACACATTGCAATTGACCCCTGAAGATTAGAGAATTACAAATGAGGTCCCATTACTTACAAATTTATATCTATGTCCTTCCACCATACTATATTCCCACAAGCCACTAGGACTGGATTAATATCACTGTCATGTCCCTAGCTTATGTAACCCTTAATTTCTTGATTTTATAATTTCTATTGGACTCCAAAATATCTTTAAAAACTCTTTAAATATATATATACAATATTATATATATGAAAAACATTTTTTTGAAAAATGTCACCGGCTGGTTTTGTTTTGAGTCCAACTTCAATATGAAAATCAACTGAATATACTATCTTATTTAGAGACTGGTGGATTCATTGTTGAGCATTTATATATTTTACTCATTACACACATAACCCAACGTGTCTATATATAGCCTTTAAAAATCAGCATCACCAGTTGACATTGTCAAAGTTATGTGCATAATAAATAAATATACACAAACCCCTCATGTTTAAGGACAATAGAAAAATTGTGATAAGGCAACCTTTTAATTAACAGTGATCGCTCCATAAGGTGTCCTTGATCGGATCCAATTTAGTGTATGTACTTGTTACATTACACCCACTTGTCTGCTTAAAGTCACTACCTCAATGATGGAGTAAATCATCCTATTATATAGCAGCACAACAAGTGTAGGCTTTAGTGGTAATATTTAATTAATATCCACAGGCTAGAACAATTTAATAATCTATGAAAAATCATTACTCCCTGTCTTTGGTTCCTTAACCATTAACATGATTTTTCTACAGAAGTGACATCACATGCCACATTTAAACAATGAAATATACCTATAAAATAATGACTGTGAAAATAAATTTTTATTATCAAATAAAAAATGCATGATATTGTTTTTGAGGGCAAATATTTCTAACAGGAGGGAGATTAATTTATCAATTGAAAAACCAAAAAACTTACATGAGAGATGGGGCACACAAGATATGCGGGAGGTTTGAAATTCTCTTCAGATCCCAGGAAGGTTGAGGATGAGACTCCACATGTAGTGCTTATTGATTCAAGTACAGTCAAGACCTCTGAGCCAAGGTCTGGACGGTTCTTTTACTTTGGATTACAACACCTCAAAGCCAAGTAAGCCTACTGTTCAGCCTGCTTAATTGGCCAATCTCCAGCCAAAGGATCCAGGAGCTCTTTCAACTTACCAGCATCTAATGCATATAGCACATCCTTTGTTATTCTTATGGCTGGCCTTCCAGTCAATAACTGCAATAATATGATTCCAAATGAATAAACATCTGACTTTAAAGTAAGCTTTCCTGTTGAAAGGAACTCGGGATCCATGTATGCAAAAGCGCCTAGTGCTGTGTTCCTTGAACTTTGATCATGAGGTAAAAGGTGACAAATACCAAAGTCACTTAGTTTGCTAACGAAGTTGGCATCGAGGAGGATATTGGCAGGAGTCAAATCACCATGTATTAATGAAGAAAGATGAGTAGACGGTACAACCCAGTGGCTATGCTTATTTGAGTTTTCCATGATAATTGGGCCATCTTGTCCTTGCATCTAAGTTGATCTCCAAGGCTTCCGATTGGGGAGATACTCATAGATGAGAGCACAAGCTTCTTGGCAGGATCCAATTAGTGTGACAAGATTGGGATGCCTCAATTTACTCAATATATCAACCTGAAATACACCCAACTAGCATGAGTCAATGTGGATACAACTAGTGTTAGATTTGGATTTTTTTTTTTAATGAAAAAAATGTCTTTTAATTTGCGAAAAATATAACAGAGTAAATAAAATATGGTAATGGTGTTGACATATGGATAAATCATGAAACACATAATTTAAGGCAAAAATTTAGATCAAACAAAATGTATGTCAGTCATTCAATAATCAATAATATTTACATTTATTTTGGGCATAGCCATCAATTTGGATCATCAAACGATATGAAACCCATTAAATGTGCCACACACACCAATTTGACCCTAGTACTGGAGATGTAAGAAAACCTGCAAGTAATTTACATTGCTGATCATTTAGATTTTCAAGTCCTAAATAGATATATAGTCAATGCTCCCAATGACATATGAGTTAGAACAATTAATTCACCCAGTTCACATATAAATATGCAGGGCAGGAACCATCCTACCTCACATTGTAATCCGAAGGGTTCTTGCAAACTATGATGGTGTAGCATCTTTATAGCCACCTGCATGTGATGCCAGACGCCTTTATAAATGCTCCTATATCTTCCTTGCCTACTTTTCAGAGATGGATCAAAGTTTTGAGTTGCTTCCTTGATCTCCAAATAAGAGAACTCAGAGAGGAAGTAAGACGTGTGCGCTTGATACCTCTCCTTGTTTGCTTCTCAGATCTTGAACTTCTTTTAGTGCATTACAATGCTCTATTTGCAACTCATCCCATTCCTTTTTGTAATATTGTAACTGTTCCACATCTAAGGCAATCCTCTGCTCCAAATCCTTTACTATCTTATCAGATTCTGCAATTTGATTCTCAAACAATGAGCTTTTATCCAGGACAATTTGGAGTTGTTCCATGAATTCATTTCTCTGTTTCTTCATCTTTATAAGTTTTTCCTTTTCTTTTGCTAGTGCTTACTCAATTTCTTTTCTTTTTTTCAACTCTTCATCATATAAGCTTTCTGACACCTTAGCCTGCAAATAGGCAATTTATGTAAGAATATGGAATTTTTCAAGTTCGTAATAGAAGAAATTCCATGCATAGTGCACTGGGATCTTGCCCATCATCTCATCCTAAATATGATATATGGTTCAAGTGATTTAATTGTTATGTACAAGATCTGTACAATGACGAGAAAAGAAAATATGAATTTCATCTCAATAATGATATTTTTTTCCTGAACTCTTTCTCTCTCTCTCTCTCTCTCTCTCTCTCTCTCTCTCTCTCTCTCTCTCTCCATATATATATATATATCATCCAAATACATGGAAAAAGTTAAAAATTATATGCTAGTAACAAGAAATTTACCCTATGGGTAGCCTCAATGGAATTTTTTGCAGCTTTTCCAAGCCTGGCTGCCTCCTGCAATGCTTCACACCTAGCATTTTCAGCCTCTGCCATGGCTTGTTCAAGTCGAGCATAAAGAATATCATCTATTCTCCCATCCTGCTAGATTAAGTCAAACAATTAAGTTTTCAGAGCTTTCCATATGATTTGGTCATTGAATCAACCAAATTGATTAGTGCTAGAGACAAAGGTAACATGCTAATTGTTAAGACCTAAAACCTGAAGTCTCAACTCAATAAACAGACATGCGTCATTGCTTAGACGTATATGCCTAACATATGGAAGTTATGCACATACCAATACACTGAGAGGGGATGAATGATTGAGATTCTCTTTGGACTCAGGAAGTGGCCCTAACCTTAATACATTCTCACCCAGCTCAGTCCTCACAGATGGAATCTGACCTATATCAACAACTTGATGTGATGGACATGCTGAATAATTTGAACCAGGTGGATAACTCCTTGAAAACTGAACCCATTCATCAGTACTCGCCATGACATACAAACTGTTACATGGAGCTGAGAGCTCTTCAATACCACCGAGGGAGAAAACCTCAGTTCTGCTTCCTCCAAACGTTTCATTGCAGAAGGAATTTTGGGCTGGATTGATGGGTATTTGCCCATCATTTTGCCTCACAGATGATAATCTCAAGTCGGTTGATGCTCCACTCTAGCGTTTCGACTTTCTTGCAACAATGAGGATCTAACATCTGCGACAGCTCCATTTAAGCTACCTTCTCTATATTGATATGGTACTCGCATTAGCAGTTATCTTTGCTTTGAGGCTTAGTTGCCTCAAGTGTATGGATGACCAGTTCTATAAAGGAGGTTCATTCTTGCCTTCTTAACATGGACGAGCTTGGAGTTGGCTTAATTCTTAGTTCACCATCAGTTGTTCCTTTGTCCAGGGGTCGTCCAAGGTACAATATAACCTAATGCTATTTTTTGGACGTGTCCTTGTGTCAGGGGTTAGGTATGCCACATGTCATGATCTCATTGGTGACTAGTCGCATTGATTTACTTTTTCGAGGAGTATGCCACATGTCATCCTTTGGTTGGTTGCGTCGTTTCAGATGCCAAATTCTACTGCCTATAAATAGTAGAATCCCTCTCCTACCCCTCACATTTATGAGATTTTCTTCTTTGACATTTGTCGTCTAGCGCCTCGTCTAGAAGTGTTTCCTCGTCCTTAGTTCTCCTCCGTCTAGAGCCAAATACTCTCTTCATCCTTCTTAGGTTTTCTTTTAGAATTTCAAAATGTTTGAGATTGTTCTTCCCTCATCTAGCAATAGTGTAGATAAGGCTATAGACGAGTATCATGACTCCACTAGCTACACTGATTTTAGTAGCCATAGTAGTAGCAGTAGTGGGAATACTACTGACGAGGAATACATGTCTGGTGTTCCTGGGATTCCTTTAGAAGTCATCCAGGAACAACTTAGAACGAGGGCAGCCTTAAGGTCTCAGGTTGGTACTTCGACGAGTATTCCTCCATCTAATCCCGTAGATGAGGTAGAAATTGTATATAGTTATGCTGTAGGTATTCCTTCCAAAACGAGTGAACAGAGACTCACCTCCCTTAGGGCTTGATACCAAATTCCAGAAGACCTTAACCCTAGGGTAGCCATCCGTGGGGAGTGGTGTTGTAACCCTCATTTTGGGATAGGCATTTATGAGGCTTACCTCTTAGGGGGAATTAGGTTACCTCTTAATGCTTTTACTAGGGAATTGCTTACTAGGTTAAGTTTGGGGGTGTGTTAATTCAACCCTAATGCATGGAGACTGGTTGTCTCTATGCAAGTTTTGTGGAGGGAAGTATTTGAAGGGGATCGTCCTCTCATTGTGGACGAGTTCTTCTACTGTTACAAACCCTTAGAGATTAATCAATCTCTTGGCTTTTATCAATTTACAACTAGGGGTAGTGACTGTAGATTGATGAAGTCATTGGTTACATTTGATAGAAATTGGAAGACGGAGTTTTTCTTCATCTTTGGTTTCTAGTCTGGGCACCTTATTAAGGTTGGTAGGGATAAATTTGCCCCATACACAGGAGAATTAGGCAACCTTCGTCCTGAAGGTATGTTTTTGTTCATAGTGTTTGTTTTGCTTGCTCTCTCCTTTTATTTATTTATTTATTTAATTTTTTAAAATTTTTAAAATTTTTTTATTTTTTATTCATAATCGTCTAAACCCCCCCCCTCCTTTTTTTGTTTTTTTGTTTCAGTTGTTAAACGACCATCTTTAAGTAAGTTTCATCGTGGTCGCATCCACAGAGCTCGTTTATACGCTGATAAGAGCTTTCACTCTTTGGTGACCCTTCAGCGTCTTGCCATGTGGGGTCTTGGTCCTGAACCCTCTGTTGAAGCAATTGCCCATGAGCTCACTATTCGCAGACATGAGTTTCTTTTTTACTTAGAAGTTATTTGATTGTTACACATTCCTTAGCTGACTTCAATATTTTTCTTTTAGGGATGGCGACCATGAAGGAAAATAAATGGAAGGAAGTTGTGGATGAGGCAACCAGGCCTGAGGCTCAGTCCCAGCTTCATCCTGCTGTTGGGGACAAAAGAAAAAATTTGTCAAAGGCTATTGACTTGGAGAATCTTCCAAGTCGTCACAAGGAGAAGATAGCAAAACATAAGTTATCCAAGCTTGGGGTGATCAAGCTTGGTCTCCCTGTTATTCCTATTTCTCAGCAGCCATCTGTCCACATCCATGACATGGATATTGAACCTGCCAGAGATCCTCCATCTAAAACCATTACACCTGCCTCATCTCAGCCTCCTCGACGAGCTCCTATGAATCTTTTGGAAAATGAAGACTTGGCTTGGGAAAGGTTTGAGCAGGTTGTAATTGGTGAGGACGTGGCAGCGTGCTATGACATGTCCCTAAAAGAATTTGAGCTCTCTAGTGTTCATGATCTTTTCAAAGTAATCATTTTTATCTCGTCTTGTCATAGTAATATGTATATGTGTATATTTTTTAACAGAATTTTTAATCACTTGTGTAGGCCATGTCAAAGTTCGTAGCTGCATCTAGGCAGGCCACGGAGATGGACAAGATAAGGATCCTGCTTGAGACGAGGATTCAGGAGTTCAAGAACGATTGCAAGCGTTGGGCTGAGGTGGCAACTAAGGCTAAAGACGAGGCTAAGGAGTTGCAAAACCTGGTTGAGGAGCTGAAGACTGATGCTATTGAGAAGGATACTTGTCTTGACCACCTCCAAAAGAGGAATGACCAGTTGAGTACCCTTCTTAAGAAGGCAAAAGAAGATGCTGTAGTGGAGTTCAGAGCATCTAAATAATTCACTGATTTGCTGGATACCAACTATGCAGCAGGTTTTGAAGATTTTAGAATGGACGCTATAGAAAACTTCTCTGAGGTTGACTTTAGCTCCAGTAAGCTCAACCTTAGTGTTGCTACAAGCTCCCTCCTCCAAACAAGCTTAGAAGATATTAATATTGAGGGCGATGCCACCACCCAACCTACCCAGGATTTTGGAGATGACCACCCATAGTGAAAGAAAATTTTAATCTTATTTTCTCTTTACCTTGTTTCCTTTTTTTATGAGGTCCATTGTTTAGGACCATTTGTAATTGTTCAAGTACATTTTACTCATCTGTATCACTTAAGACGAGCTTTCAAACAATTGTTAAATTATACTTTATAAGGGTTTTTGGACGATGGTCGTCCACCCTTTTCTAAACGTTATGAATGAATGTTTTATTTTCATTACTTTTTCATTTACTATTAAACATGTTGTTGTATCGACGAACACTTTTTTTTTTTTTTTTTTACATCCATTACATTTGTTTCAAGCATGGCTCGTCCATGACAAGAACTTTCTCATGTTTAACATCCTTTACCATTCTTTAAGTTTTTACAAGTATAACTTGTCTTGCGAATGGCACTGGTTTTTCTAGCTTTACTCGTCCTAAGACTTGGTAGCTGGTTCTATTTTTTGTCTATAAGAATTATCTTTAAGGCATTTAGCTTTTTACTCATCCAAGGATTGGATTGTTTTAGCTGGCGTCCTATCCTACGGACTTTAAATATTCTTGTGCACGCATTTCCTCGTCCATGGGCTGGACTAATATGTTTAGGGCTTTACTTCGTCCATTGTTTGGACGAATATGCCTTGAGCTTGTTTTTATACTTTATCTTTATTTCAAGAAAAGCTTATAGATGTTACATCCCTGCGTCCACATATTTTTATTCGTCTTTAGGCCTTAGCCTTCTTGTGGATGAAATTATGGAGATTAGACTTATATATCACATTCATTGGAAATCCAAATTACATATTCATAATATAAATATCGTCCACAAGTATGGCACATGCTTAGAAGCTAGTGCCTTTTAGGGAATTATAAATACAAACAAATATCCAAATTCATGACTTCATCCATAGTTAGTTTAAAAACTAATACACCCTTAAGGAGTTAAAACACAACATATAATGCTAAAAACACACAACAGAAAGCAATGTAAACTTTGGCTCGTCCAAAGTGACATCTTGGGTGATCTCGTCCATAATAATGCTTGTCTAGGCTAATATCTTACTGATAATACCTTCTTAGGTGCTCAACATTCCAAAGGTGCTCAAACTTTCTCCCGTCTAGGGCTTCTAAGTAATATGACCCTTGTCTTTTATAATTGATAACCCTGTAGGGTTCTTCCCAATTAGGTTCCAATTTCCCATAAGCTGGGTTTCTGGTTGCCAAAGAGACCCTTTCAGGATGAGGTCCCCTATGTTGAAATGCCTAGGTTTCACCGTTGCATCATATTGTCTAGCCATGAGGTTTTTGTACCTTGCTGTCTTTTGCTCCGCATCCATCCTTATCTCGTTTATTAGATCAAGGCTAAGGCATAGTTGCTCTTCGTTATCCTCGTCTTGATACTTCATCACCCTGTGACTGGCCATATACACTTCTGCGGGTATCACTACTTCACTTTCATAGGCTAGTTTGAAAGGAGTTTCCTTTGTGGAGGTTCTTATAGTCGTCCTATAAGCTCATAAAACTCTTGGTAACTCTTCTGGCCACACTCCCTTTGCCCCCTCAAGCCGAGTCTTAATGATTTTCAACAAGGATCGGTTTGCCACTTCTGCTTGACCATTTGCTTGCGGGTGGGGGAGTGAGGAATAATGATTCGGAATTCCAAAGTGTTCGTAGAAGTCCCTGAAAAGTGTGTTATCAAATTGTTGACCCTAGGCACCCCAAACCTGCAAATAATGTTTTTCTAGACGAAGTTCTTGACATTCTGCTGTGTGATCTTTGCTAGGGGTTTTGCTTCCACCCACTTAGTGAGCAATTAATCCCCACTATTAAAAATTTCATCTGTCTGGTTCTAAGTGGAAAAGGACCCAAGATATCTAATCCCCATTGTGCAAAGGGCCATG
Organism: Quercus suber; assembly: GCF_002906115.3. Taxonomy (NCBI): domain Eukaryota; kingdom Viridiplantae; phylum Streptophyta; class Magnoliopsida; order Fagales; family Fagaceae; genus Quercus; species Quercus suber. The sequence continues at coordinate 286,999 of NW_027070075.1, forward strand.
GGGTCATCATCGGGGTGAGATACTCTGATGGCTGCTTGGGGATATTGTTGAAGCGTTGACATTGGTCATACACCTTGACATAAGCCTTTGGTTTGCTTGAATAGTTGGCCAGTAATAACCTACACGGACGACTTTATGGATTAGTGCCCTTGCTCCTGAGTGGTTCCCATATGCTCCTTCATGAACTTCCTTTAGCACATAGTTTGCCTTGTTTGGAGCTAAGCACCTTAGATAAGGCTGAGACAAGCCTCTTTTGTATAGTATCTCGTCCATAAGGACGTACCTGACTGATCTAATTCTTAGCTTTATGGCCTTGTCCTTTCCTCTAGTAGCCTTCCATTCTTTAGGTAAGCTACTATTGGGGTCATCCAATTTTCTTCACCTTCTATCTATTGTACCTCTAGAATATCTATGCTTGGCATATATTGGATTTCATCAAACTCGTCCATTGATTCACTCACTGAGTCTTCTTTCGCTAAGGCATCTGCTTCCATGTTTTCTTCTCTTGGAATTTGAATGAAACTAGCTTCTTTAAATCTTTTCACAAGGTGTCTTACCTTATTAAGATATTTCTTCATCCGCTCTACCTTAGCTTCGTACGTTCCATTTACTTAACCCATAACCAGCTAAGAGTCTCCTTGGACGAGTATTGATTCTGCCCCCAAGAATTTTACCAATTCTAGCCCCTTAAGAAGGGCTTCATATTCCACTTTATTGTTGGTTGTTGGATATTGCAGACGAACCTTGTACTTTAACTCATCTTTTTTGGGGGACTGCAAAATAGCTCCTATCCCTCCTATATGTAGTGTAGACGATTCATCCACATGGACGATCCATCTCTGAGCTTTGTCCACCTCGTCTAGCTCCCCTTGACATAGAGTGAACTCTGCAATAAATTCTGCCAATACTTGTGCGTTTATCGCGCTTCTTTATTGGTATTTGACATTGAACTCACTAAGTTCTATGGCTCATTGGATTAGTCGTCCTGCGGCCTCCAACTTGTTCATTGCCTTCTTTAATGGATGATTTGTCAAGACATTGATGACATGAGCCTAAAAATAATGTCTTTATTTCCTAGAAGCCGTAACCAAAGCAAAGGCTAGTTTTTCCATCATGGGATATCATCCTTTTGCTCCTCTTAGTGCTCGGCTTGTGTAGTATACCGGCTTCTGTATCTTCCTTTCTTCTCTAATCAGCGTTGAGCTCATTGCATGCGGGGACACTGCTAAATATAAATATAATTCTTCACTAGGCACGGGCGGGCTCAGTAGAGGAGCTGTAGTGAGGTAGATCTTGAGGTCTTGGAAGGCCTTCTGACACTCGTCCGTCCACTCAAATGCCTTCTTAAGAACTAGACGAGACTCCGAAAGCACATTTGCTTAGATTTAACTTCATGTTGTACTGTTTAAGTGTGTCAAAGGTTTCTTGGAGGTCATCCAGATGCTTTTTCTTGTCCAAGCTCTTTACCAGCATATCATCTACATAAACTTCTACATTATATCCAATCTGTGGGCGAAACATATGATTAACCGGCCTTTGATAAGTTGCCCCCGCATTCTTCAAATCGAATGACATCACCTTATAGCAAAATAGGCCTTGACTGGTGACAAAGGATGTCTTTTCTTGATTCACCTCGTCCATTCTTATTTGATTGTAACCTGAGAAGGCATCCATAAAACTTAGTAGCTTATGACCCGCGGTTGAGTCGACCAACTGATCAATATGCGGTAATGGATAGCTATCCTTGGGGAAGCCTTATTCAGATTGGTGAAGTCCACGTACATCCTCTATTTGCAATTAACCTTCTTGATCATGACTACATTAGCCAACTAATCTGGGTAATAAACTTCCCAAATAAATTTTGCTGTAGTTAACTTCTGAACTTCTTCCTTAATGGCATTATCTCATTCAAGAGCGAATATACTCTTCTTCTGACGTACGGGTTTGGTGGAAGGATGTACGTTTAGACGATGAGTGATGACACTAGGGTCTATACCTGGCATTCATGACTTCATGCAAACACATCAATGCTCTTCTTTAAGAAATGGACAAGGTCTTGCTTCGTCTTCTTTTTCATACTTGCTTCAACCTTTTTATACTTATCGGGGTTGTTTTCGTCCAAAGGGATGTCTTCTAGCATTTCGATGGGCTTTGCAACAACTCTCCTCTCCTCAATGCTCATGGTTTGAACGTGCTCGTCCATAGCCAACATGGCCAAATAACACTCTCTTGCTGCTAACTGATCTCCTTGCACCTGCCCTATCTCGTATTCTGTAGGGAATTTGACTAATAGGTGGTAGGTAGATGTCACTGCCTTCTAGTTGTTTAGAGTTGGTATTTCGGTGATGGCATTATAAGAAGACAAACAATCTACTACGCGGAAGTTCACTTCCTTGGTTATTTGCTGTGGGTATGATCCTACCACCACAGGTAGTGTAATGGTTCCCATGGGTTGCATTTTCATTCCTCTAAATCCCACCAAGGTTGAACATACTGGACGAAGTTAATCTCGTCCAAGCCTCATTTGCTGGAAGGCGGGGTAATACAGGATGTCTGCCAAACTTCCATTGTCTACCAATACCCTTCTAGTTGTATAATCAGCAATGAGCAAAGTGATAACGATTGCATCATTATGAGGGTGGTGAACTCTTTTAGCATCCTCGTCTGTGAACGTGATGGCAAGCTCATCCGTCCTCATCCTTAGTGATCGTCCAGAGAGTTGGACGTTTTGCACCACCTTGAGATACGTCTTTCTTGACTTGGAAAACTGTCCTGTTGAAGTACCTCCCATAATAACCCTTATTTATCCAAGTGGAGGTCGTGACGGCTCTTCTAGCTTTCCCTTCAACTTCTCATCTTTGTGATCTCGTCCAAGGAAATTTCTCAATTTTCCTTGCCTGATAAGATTTTCTATCTGCTGTTTTAAATCAAAACACTCATTCGTGTCATGCCCATGGTCTCTGTGGAAACGGCAATACTTGTTCCTATTGATCTTGTTGGGATCTTCCTTCATTTTTTCTAGCCACTTCAAGGACGGATCATCCTTGATTTGCATAAGCACTTGTTCAAGTGGCATGTTCAAGGGCATGTATTGCTGATTTCATGCTGAAGATCCTGCCTTCTTGTTGTCTCGATCTTTCTTCTCTCTTGTCAATCCCTTCTTTGGACAAGGACCTTGCTTAGAATGGTGTGGGAGGTTTGCTTCCATTCTCTCAGCTCTCTTCCTCTTCTTAGCTATAATTGTATCTTTTGCATTCATGAAATTTTGGGCCAAATGGACTAGTTCAACCATGGTTTGAGGCTCTTGCTCATAAAGCTTATGGATGAATAAATCAGAGTTAACTTCATTATGGAAGGTCACCAATAACAACTTGTCATCCATCTCATCCACTGTCAGGACTTCCCTATTGAAACGAATAATGAAGGACCGCAAGCTTTCATTTTCTCCTTGCTCTATGGTTAGTAGGCTGGACGAGGAACGTTTATGCCTTTGTCCTCTGATAAAATTATTGACAAACAACTTACTCAATTCTTCGAAAGAACTCAATGTATTCGAAGGTATCTTGCTGAACCACACTCATGCTGGCCCTTTGAGGGTGGTAGGAAAGGCTTTATACATAATCTCGCCTGGAACCCCTTGGAGGTGCATCGTAGTCTTGAAAGTAGCAATATGAACGAAAGGGTCACGCGTTCCATCATACGAGTTCAAGGAAGGCATTTTGAACTTCAGAGGCAAGGGGTGACTGTTGATGGAAGCTGTGAAAGGGGAGTTTGTTTGATGAACCAAATCCTCTACGGGATTTACTCTTCTTATGTTCTCCCTCATCTTGTCCATGACCTTCCTCATCTAGTCCATCTCCCTCTCCAAGTGTGACACCCTTTGACTGGCTCTCGGGCTTAGCATTTCCTCCTCTATCTTCTTGACTCAGGGCTTGTCCTTCAGCGTATCCTTCACGACGTTGCCTCCTTAGATTAATCTCCCTAGTCAACTCTTGGTTTTGACGGGTTAACTCCGCCATGGCGGCTGCCATAGACTGCGCGTGTTGAATGAGAGACAGTTGCATGACAAACGTTGACTGACGATCATAGTGGGGATTGCTAGAAGCATCCCTACTCTCCTGGTGGCTTGGGCTAGTGGCCCTTGATCTTGTCAAAACCATGCAGCCTTTTGTCAGAGAAAGATAAACTATAAAACACGAAATTAATCTACCTTCCCATAGACGGCACCAACTGATGATGCGAAGAAAATCAATAAGCTGAATGCTCCGGGCTTCAAAGATCTAACCACTTTTTGGAAGGCCTAAAAAGGAATTCACACTATCAAAGTTGACTGGGGCGCATCGGCCAAGAACCCTCTGATGCTTAAGTTAGTTTCTCTCTTAAAATTATGGAATTCCAACTTTTTGAGAATTGTGAAAAAACTTACATTCATTTGATGTAAATGAGTGTTTATATAGTGCACACTTGAAGTAGTTACTTGTCTAGTAACTTCCCCTATTTTTGAGAAGTTCCAAAGATTCAGGGTTAACTTCCACAACTGTTATGGAAGTTAGACTATTTGATCTTATCTTCCATAACCATTATTGGAAGTTAAGTACTTAGTAAGAAGTTGTGGCAACAAACCTCGATTTTCACTCGTGCCTTGGAATAGGAACATGCGATCCAATTCATTAACTCTTATAGAGAAACACACTTGGAATTTCCTAAGTGTCTGGGGTTGTCCAACCGTTTTCTTAATGGATGACCCTCAAGTGTATGGACGACCAGTTCTATAAAGGAGGTTCATTCTTGCCTTCTTAACATGGACGACTCCCATGGATGAGCTTGGAGTTGGCTTAATTCTTAGTTCACTATCATATATATATATATATATTAAGAAATGATGACATAATGCTAATATGGCTTAACAAAAATGTAGTTGTAATAAATGCTAAGCTTTAGCTGTTATATATATATATATATATATTTTTTTTTTCCTTTAAAAAAGAGAGATATAAATAGATATAAATTTGATATTTAGATTTTTTTTATCCATCCGATTATAGCTTCAAGTTCTTTGAGATTTCGAGTTATTTCCCATTGGAATGTTGAGAAGAGAAAGCGGCTGGAACAGCCTAATTTTCAAGATGAATTCTAGGTTATGTTTCACACTGTCGAGGGTTTATTATTACCATCGTAGAATCCAAAAGCACTCTTTCAGATGCAAATGATAGGCCCATTAAAGGCTGTCTGATTGAATTAGGATGAGGAGGCAAAATTAGAGTCTTTAACTGAAGACAAGAGATTGAAGAGGACCTGAGCTTGACAAGTGGTATCCATAAGGATATAATATTATAAGTACTCAAGACATTGTATATGATTGAATTATAATCAAAAACAATAGAGTACGTGCTCCCTTTAATAAGTCATAATATCACAGGATATATACATAGGAGGATGTGATCACCATAGATAAGCCAGGCTAAGCCGAAATCCTTTGCATTTTTTTTGGGGTCTACAATACAATAGTATGAAGGTGTCTGATAATGTTTTTAAGAATTCAAGCTGATTAAGGATGAGCCTCCACAAGAAGTAGCCCTCATTGTCTGAATCTGAAGTACCTGCCAGACTTCTGACCCAAGGTCTGGCCTGCATTTCCTGTACGTGTCACAACACTTCAATGCCAAGCGACCCAACTGTTCAGCCTGCACCAATGGCCAGTCTCCAGCCAAAGGATCCAAGAGAGCTTTCAAATTTCCTGTGTTTATGGCGTATTCCACTTCCGGTGTTATCCCAAGGGCTGATCTCCCAGTCAACAGTTGTAACAATATGATCCCAAAAGAATAAACATCTGATTTTATAGTGAGCTCTCCTGTGTGAACGAAATCAGGATCCATATAAGGAATAGTGCCATTCTGGATGGTCCTATGACACAATGTTGTGTCGCTAGAACTTTCACGTAGTATACGACAGATTCCGAAGTCACTAAGCTTGCTAATGAAGGAAGCATCAAGGAGGATATTGGAGGGTTTCAAATCAGCATGTACTATGTTGTGGGAATGAAGAAAGACGAGGGCAGAGCACAATTCAGTGGCAAGGCGTATCCGAGTTTGCCATGATATGGGTGGAGTATTGTTTCTACAGCGGAGTCGATCTCCAAGGCTTCCATTGGAAAGAAGCTCATAGATGAGAGCGTAAACTTCTGGGCAAGATCCAATGAGTTTTACTAGATTGGGATGCTTCAACTTACACAACACATTAGCCTGGTTATATACAATGTGAAACTTGTAAGCAAATCTATATATATATTAGTAGCTAAAATTAAGAGAAAATTCAATTAGATTTTAATTAGAATTTTAATTTTGCACCACGTGTCCCATTTAATTTTTAATTTTTAATTTTGTGCAAAGTGAATTATTGAGTGAAAAAATTGAAGAGTCCATATCCAATTAGATTCTAAATTGGATTTTAATTGGAGTCCAATTTTTCTCCACATGTCTATTTACGTTTTTAATTTTTTTGGCAAGTGAATTATTAGGTGCAAAAATCCAAAAGTTTATAACGAATTAAATTCTAAATCATATATATATATATATAAAATGAAAAACCATTACATATTTTAGAAATGTATGATTTTAAAAAAGTGTAAACTAATACCATATATTATTTGAACATCTTCTAAAAAAATGTATAATTTGAATTGTATAATTGTTATTTTTTAAAATTGTACCGGTGCATATATACAGGGCTACACACTAATTGTTATAATGCAAAAAAAAAAAATTGTGAATTAGTATTATTATAATGAAAAGAAAAAAAAAATACTGTTGCAAGAATGAAACTAGTTATACCTATTTCTCGTGAAATATTTTGACCCAAAAAAAAAGTTTTATGTTCAAGTACACAAAAATAGATAAATGCAACATTTATCCTGATCCCATAGTCAATTTCATTATACTTCAGTATTTGCTAGAGCCATGAAAGTGACAACTACTCACTAAATATTGAAGATTAGAAACTATTAGGTTTTGGTTTTAGGTTGGCAAACTGTGAGCAAAAGTGTCCTATATTGAGTCTTAGAGCATTCCCATCAAAGATCTCAAAAGCTAAAAATGCTTGCTTTTAGCATCTTATTCCAAAAAAATACACTACAACAAAGGTGCTATTGTTAAAAATTTTAGAAGCTGAGCTCCAGTGGACCGCTATTTATGACGGTCCACTGTATCTCAAATCTTATAAAAATAATATTTTTTTTAATATATTTTCAATTAAAATATATTCTCTCTCTCTCTCTCTCTCTCACTATTCTTTCTTTTTCTTCTTTCTCTGGACTCTCTTTTCTCTCTATTCTTTCTCATTTTCTTCTCCCTTTCACCGATTTTTGTCTTCTCTATCTTTTTTCTTTCTTTCTCACTGGTTCTCTCTATTTCTTCCTCTCTCCAACCCTCTCGCCCTTGCCCTCTCTTGCTTGTCCCTCTCTCTGTCATTGGTTTCCCATGGGTGCAAGTCACAGTGCTTTGGTAGTCACTGTGGGTCACCTAGTCACAGTGGATCTAGGTCGTGGGTCACAATTTGGTCGTGGATTGGATTTGGTGGTGGGTGAAATTTTGTGATGGCTGGATTTTGTGTTTGTGATGGTAGTTGTGTTGTGATTTGTGATTTGGTGGCTGGGTTTTTGTTTTGTGATTGGTGATTTGTAATGGATGGGTTTTGGTGGTTGTTTTGTAATTGATGATTTGTGATGGCTAGGTTTTGGTGGTTGTTTTGTGATTGGTTGTTTGATGGCTGGGTTTTGTGATTTGGTGGTTGTTTTGTAGTGGTGGTGGCAGGTGGGTGGGTGATGGTGGCTGGTGGTGACTGTGGGTTTGCTGGGTTTATAGTGGTTTGTTTTTGTTTGTGATTTTGGTGGTTGGGGGTTGGGTGGCTATGGCTATGGGTGGTGGTAGTTGTGGTTGTAGCTGTGGGTTTTGGTTTGGGTTTGTGGGTAATGAAAGAGATGAGATTGAGAATAAAAAATAATAAAAAATAATGTTTTAATGAAATGGTAAAAAATATAAAACCTTTGATGTTAGGTGTATTGTAAAATGAGTTGTTAAAACAGATAAAGTAAGTTTTTGAGATGCTAAATACTAAATTTTTGGAGATCTTTGATGGGAATGCTCTTAGAAGTGTGTATCCATAAACAAGGCTTCTACCCAAATGCTAGAATTCACTTTTAGAAAACCACAATACACATGTGAAAGACTTTTGGAGTTCTAATAATGGTGGTGATTGAAGTTGCTGCAATTCTAATTTTCTCAAGTGCTAGAACAAAATCTTCAAATGGGTGCTTGAAATTGTGGATGAGAGATTCACGTGCAACATCTCATAAATGAATAAGGCCCCGTTTGGTTTAGAGCTGACTCAATTCTCAGTTCTCAGTTTTCAATTCCCATAACTCAAACCCAAAACTCATAACTCAATTCTCAAACTCAGTTTCACTCAAAAATTGCAAAACACATGTTTAGGTTGAGTTCTCAGTTACATATCTCTACCACTTTTCCCCAAACCCGTGGACCCCACCACTGACACTACCCTGTGCAACACTGTTGCCACCCATGGCTTATTAACAAAAAAATCTTCTACTCTTCCTCTTACTTTTCATTTCTCTGACTCTCCCTCTTTTCTATCAAATTTTTTTGCCTATCAAAATTTTCCACTTTTCTCTGTTTCTTTCTCAGCTTTCTCTCTCTCCCTTCTAAACCAAACAACCACCCAAATCAAACCAATCTCAAAATCCACGGCCAAACCAAACCACACTAAACCAATTCCAGCCACCCAGCCCTGCAGATTTGAAAGGACACCTACCAAATTCAAACTTAAACAGCATCCAAGCAAAAGAGAATCCAAGTTAGAATTCATATCCACAAAAAATTGTTCACATAAACAGGAAATACACAGCACCCAAACAACACACACACACACCATTCATAAGCCCACACCTAGAAACACCAAAAATTTCATCAAACGCAACTCTTCTCAAACCTAAACCCATCATCAACAAGACCCCTAAACAGAAGACTACCACTAACATTTCAAAAAAAGAAAAAAGAAAACCAACCCATAGAGAAATACCAAATCAAACACAACAACCAAACCCAACAAATACCTAAGCCAATCCTCAACCATAGAGTAGAGAAACCAAGATTCAAAGCAAATCGTGGTGGTAACTTGCAAGCAACTCTCGCCGCAACAACCTTGCGGAGACCTCGCAGAGAGCATCACCCTCAAGCTCCACTTAATCGCCTTCAAGAACGTTGCCATGGAGTTAGGCTCGGTGGAGAGTGGTGTGAAGCAGCTAAGATTGGAGATGAACCAATCTGGGCTGAGCTTGATGGTGACGACATCGGAGACCCAAATCATGGCTTATGGTTGATCGGAGACCTAAATCGCTGAGCTTGATGGTGATGACTTGTGGTTGCTCATGGTGGTTGCTTGTGATGGTGATGACTGGCGTGGTGGTGGCGGCAGCTTGTGGAGGAGCAATGAAGGGCAGTGAGAAGCGAGAGCTCTGGGTAAATGAAAACAAAAATGAAGAAGGAGAAGAGACAGAGAATAACCGGTTGGAGAGAGAGACGTTACTTGATGATGGGACAAGTCATATGGGTGGGCTCTACGAGGTCAAGAATATTACAATTTTGCCACTGAGTTATGTAACTCAGAAACTGAAAACACCAATTTGGTGTTTCCAGTTTTCTACATTGTAGCTCAACTTAAACTGAGTTTGAGTGATGAAAACAGGGAGAGGAAATCAAGCCAAACACAATATTTTCAATGGATCCCATGCAATTTTTAGTTTGAGTGATGAGAACTGAGTCATATGACTCAAAACATGGGTAATCCAAACGGGGCCTAAGTCTTTGGATTTGGAGTTGCGTTGAGTAACGCTACTAAATTTTTTACTAGGAATATGGTTATTCATTTGTAAAACTTAGTAGATATGTTTTTGCCATAGGGGTTGCTAGGTGAAACCCTTTAGGAGTTTTTACTTTAGAATTTCTATTCCATTAATTTTTTTTGCACGACTATATTGTTGTCTTTTATATTTTTTTATTGTTTTTATTCTTGCACAATATTAATGGTGCTTGTTTGACACTATTTAAGGACATACATAATTGGACTGGGGAAATATATGGCTTTAAAACTTGGCTAACAGGGTCTAAAACCAACAAAGATAGTAACCAACTAGACTCAACGTATGCATATGTAAAAATGAAGATGGGCCTATTGGTAAGGGATTCTTGACAACAATTTTCAGTGTTTAAATAATGAAAACAATAGGCCTAAAAAAAACGTGTTTAGTAGAAAATTTCATTCAGGAGTGTTTGAGTTACATTTATCATTTTAGGGTGTTTGAACACTGTATTTAAAGAACTCCACTATACCAGTTTTTAGTTTTCAAATAATATTGCTTAATAATACTTTTGTAAATATGTTGAAAATAGTAGGCCTTGATCACCTAATAAGACTACAAATACACATACCAAACTGTAGGCCCCACCTAATGAGAAAATTTTCTCTTTTTCAAATAAAATAATAATCCTTTTACTATACTCATTGGTCTTGAAAAAAACAAAAACACATGCACATACCAAACATATAATTATGATTTTCACATTTTAAAATATGTTATTTGAAATATGGTATCAAACACATTTTTTGCATTATAAATACTTTAAACACGTGTTTTCATAACACTTTTTAAACCATAGTTTTCACATCATTTTGAACAACATTATTTAAAATTTGCTACCAAACTTGCCATATGATACATTTGGGCATCTATTCTTATATAACTGAAATGCAGCAAATATGCAAATTGCATTCAAGCAAACAATGGTTAGTGATTTAAGTATTTAACATTTATTTAATTGAGACATTTAACTAAATACTATTATGAACAACACTAACTAAGCCTTAGCTCTAAAATTTTTAAAGTCAGATTATGAATCCTCAAGAAACTAAAGGGTACATGTATACTTTTCCACCATTCTATAAAATTTGAAGTCATACTAATTTATGTTACATTTTTTTTTTTTCCTGATGAGAATACTATGTCTATAATATTTTCACAACAAATCCTATGTGACAAGTTATTATAGGTTCTTATTGGTGAAGTAGAAAAGTAATTTCAGTAATAGGTTCAAATTAGAACCAATAATAACTAACAACATATGATTTGTTATGAAAATGTTGTGCACGTAACACTTTATTTATTTATTTTTTATTGATATGTTATTTTTGGATTGAGATCTTCTAAAGTTCCTAGGGTACTTTACCATGTAGAGTTCTTTTAAATACAATATCATTATTAGAAGAATGCTGATATGGCAGAATCTAGACCCTTAAATCATTAAAGAGTGGTTAAGATTTAAAGAAATTTACTAGTGGAGTACCCTAGGAAATCTAAAGGATCCGAATTCATATATATGATATATGAATGACAGAGACACTTGTGTTTTCATTCCAATTTTTTTAGTCTTCTATTAATTTTATTAAAATTAACCATATACATGTTTTTATTTTATTTTTATTTATATTTTTTTCAAGTACATAGTTGGCACTTAGGATCATAAAATATGAATTTTTTATGTCCCATTTCAGTCCAACCTATGCTTTGAAATTAACAACCAAAACGATTTGTGGAATAGATTAATTGAAAAATGAAGAGGGGTAACTTCTTCCATTTTTACTAAGAAAGAATGGAGGATGAGGTGTGTGATAGTCTAGACAAGATGAAGTTAACTGCTACAGAGGAAGAAACTATTGCTATCTCTGATGAAGGAAGAAAGGAAGCCATTGAAAGTTGTCATTTGAGCTTGATTGGAAAATTCCTTACATGTAAGTCCTATAATAAACTGGCTGCGAAGAATACTATAAGGAGAGCATGGGGTTTGAATGAATCAATGCAAATCCTTGAAGTAGGGCCGAATCTCTTCCAGTTCAAATTTCAATCCGAGTTTGATTTGGATTGGATTTTGAGAAGAGGCCCCTGGACATTTGATAATCAATTATTATTATTGAAACGGTGGAATAGAGGCATGACTGTGGGAAATATACGACTGGAGGCTGCATCACTTTGGGTCCAAATATGAGGGGCACCGTTTGATATGGTTTCCCCTCAAGTTGCGAAGGAAGTTGGGAGTCGATTGAGTGAGGTAGAGGAGGGGGAATGGAAGAAAAAAAAGGATGATCTCAGCATGTTTATGCGAGTCTGAGTGGCCCTACCAATCTCAAAACCTATTCGAAGGGGTGGCTATATAGCTGGTTTAGATGGTGTGAAGTCATGGATCTCTTTTAAGTATGAGCAGCTGCCCATTTTTTGCCACTGCTGTGGAATACTAGGCCATGATTTGCAGCACTGTGCTGCCCATTATGCTGTGGAGAAAAATGGAGGCGAATAGAATATCAATATGGTGATTTTCTAAGGGCAGTGGGGGGTCGTCCAAGAGCTTCAGGTAGTAAAGAAGCAGGTCAAAGTTCTATCTCTGAGGAAGGAACGGGCTGTGAGGCAGAGAAGAGGGCTGTCCAGGCGGAGCAAGGAGGGCCGATGGGGACGATGGCGGCGCATGTATTCAGTCATGAAAACCCTAGGGTAACGGATAAGGATAGTGCCGTGATTCAGGAAAAAGGAATAGATATTGTGCATGTTGACAGCTCGGAAATAAATGCCCATGCACACACAACGGATACAAATTCTGCACTAAAGGAAACCGTCCCTAAATTTCAGCAGGATGATCATCTAGTCACGGATTTCTCTGAAGTTGAGGAAACGGGTGTGATTAATAATAAAACAGGTGGAGATCACATGAAGTCTGTTTCATTAGAAAACTAGAATTTCAATGTTGGAAGTTTTTCTTCAACCACGGTTCAGATTGGGCCTAGCCAACTAAAGCCTAAAAGTACATGGATTCGTATAAACAGAATGGATTTTGGCTTAGGTGGTTTCACCAACTCAATTACACTACCTGGCCTGGGCAAAAGAGATGTACGTGAAATACAGGGGATGCAGTTTGACAAGCAGAAGCTAAAGAAAGGTAGACTGAGCACTGAGGAGGATATCAACAATGATGGATCGGCGGGGGTGGAGAGCCACCCTTGCCGGGAGCAATGAGGCTGTTAAGTTGGAACTGCCAAGGGCTTGGGAACCCTTGGACAGGTTGAAGCCTTTGCAAGATTGTGAGGGAACAAGTTTCCAAGGTATGTTTTCTTATGGAGACAAGACTTGACAAAGACAGGTTTGATAATTTGTATGGAAACTTACCGTTTCAAAATAAAATCATAGTTAAACATCTGGAGTCTAGAGGAGGGTTAGCCTTTTTTTGGAAGAATGAAGTTAGTTTGGAGGTAATTAATTTCATTGTTAACCATGTTTTGGCAAAAGTCACGGAAGAAGATGGGTTTGTGTGGTATTTAACAGGTTTCTATGGGTGGCCAGAAGCGTAGCAAAAAGAAAATTCTTGGAGATTGTTGAAGCATTTACAATCCTTTGTCGTGGGACCATGGGTGGTAATTGGAGACTTTAACGCTTTTTTACAAGCTTCAGAAAAGAAAAGTGCCAGGCAGCCACAGTTTTCTCAGATTGAAGCCTTTAGGGAGGCTTTGAATTCTTGTCAACTTCAGGACCTAGGATACATAGGGTATCCTTACACTTGGAGTAATAAGAGACCCAGTGAAGCAAATACCAAGATACGACTTGATAGAGGGGTTGCAAATAAGGAATGGACAGATAGATTTCAGTTAAGTAAAATTGTACATCTGTCAACTCATGCTTCAGATCACTTACCCATTCTACTACATGTTCAATCCTTTAAACAACCAAGGCAGCAACGGGGGAGAAGCTTCAAGTTTGAGGAATCTTGGTTGCTCCGTACTGAATGTGAAGAGATTGTTCAGGAGGCTTGGGGGAATGCAGGAGGAGAAAGGGTTGGTTTAGCAGCAATACAGGAAAAAATAAAGGTCTGTGGAGCAGAGCTTTTGGCTTGGGGTTCTCCAATTACTGATCCAGATACCATTGCTATCAAAGAAACTCAGAAACAACTAGATAGACTAAATGAGGCCGAATTGACTGAAGAATCAAAAGCAAAATTTTTGGGGTTGAGCAAAAAGATGGATGATCTTCTACAGAAGCAAGAAATTTTCTGGGCCCAACGGCCTAGAATAAATTGACTAAAACATGGAGACAGAAACACCAAATTTTTCCATGCCAAAGCATCACAAAAAAGAAGGAGAAATTATATCAGGGGTATCCGGAATATTCATGGGCAGTGGGCGGAAGAGTTGGAGGAGGTGGTTGGGGTAGCGTCAGCCTACTTTGAGAATCTTTTCCAGGCAGGAGTAGAGGATCAGATGGAGGAGTGCCTAAATGCAGTGCAGGGTACGGTGACTGATGATATGCGAGAATTTTTATCTTCTGAGTTTACTGCTGAAGAAGTGAAGGTGGCTCTGTTTCAAATGGGACCAACAAAAGCTCCAGGACTCGATGGTATGAATGCCCTTTTTTATCAAAAATTCTGGCATGTTGTTGGGAATTCTGTTGTTATAGCTGTTCTAGATTTTCTTAATAATGGTAATATACTACCTGATATTAACCATACAAATATTGTGCTTATCCCTAAAGTGAAAAATCCGGAGAGATTGTCTGAGTTTAGACCCATAAGCCTGTATAATGTTATTTACAAAATTATTTCCAAGGTGTTGGCAAACAGATTGAAACAGGTACTACCTCAGATCATCTCACCCACTCAGAGCGCCTTTGTACCGGGGCAGTTGATCACAGATAATGTGTTGCTGGCATATGAGACACTACATACCATGCATTCCAGGAAAAAAGGGAAGAAGGGTTCTATGGCATTGAAACTGGATATCAGTAAAGCCTATGATCGTGTGGAGTGGCACTTCCTTCAAAGGATTATGGAGAAGTTGGGGTTTCCGGTTGTTTGGGTAGAGAGGGTGATGAGCTGTGTGACAACACCATCCTTCTCTATTCTAATAAATGGGAAGCCATATGGCATGATCCATCCATCTAGAGGAATCCGCCAGGGTGATCCATTATCACCATACCTGTTCTTATTGTGTGTAGAAGGCTTGATTACACTACTGAATAAAGCAGAATCAGAAGGACGGATTGAAGGAGTTTCCATCTGCAGAGGAGCACCAAAGGTCACGAACCTTATGTTTGCTGATGGCTCGTTGTTGTTTTGCC
This sequence comes from Quercus suber, assembly GCF_002906115.3. Taxonomy (NCBI): domain Eukaryota; kingdom Viridiplantae; phylum Streptophyta; class Magnoliopsida; order Fagales; family Fagaceae; genus Quercus; species Quercus suber. The sequence continues at coordinate 302,222 of NW_027070075.1, forward strand.
AGGCAACTCGGAATGAAGGGGAAACCATAGCAGAAATCCTCCAAACCTATGAAAGAGCTTCTGGGCAAAGTATTAACCTGGAAAAGTCTTCAGTTTACTTTAGCAGCAATACTTCAGAGAGGCAGAAGGGTCAGATCTTGGAAGTTCTTGAAGTGAAAGAGGTGGACCGGTTTGAATCCTACCTTGGTCTCCCAACTTTGATGGAAGGGCCAAATATTCCACATTCTCATTCTTGAAAGACAGAATTTGGAAGAAACTTCAAGGTTGGAAGGGCATGCTACTGTCTAGAGCTGCCAAAGAAATCCTTATCAAGGCTGTGGCACAGTCCATACCTACTTACACTATGAGTGTGTTCCAAATCCCTTTGAAACTTTGTGATGAAATAGATGCTTTATGTGCAAAATTTTGGTGGGGTTACGTGGGAAATGAACGGAAAATTCACTGGAAGAGTTAGGATAAGCTGACGATTTCGAAGAAAGAAGGTGGAATGGGATTTCGGGATTTGAGAGCTTTTAATCTAGCTATGTTGGCCAAGCAAGGTTGGAGGATGGTCCAAGGTAATGATTCATTGCTCTATCAATGTTTTAAAGCAAGGTACTTTCCAAGATCAAATTTCTTAGAGGCTAAAGTATCACCTAATTGCTCGTATGTGTGGAGAAGCTTGATGGCTGCAATGCCTATTCTTCAATCCGGCCATTGTTGGAGGGTTGGTAATGGAGTCTCAATCAATGCCTTGAAGGATAAGTGGATCCCAAATTTCCCCACAAATAAGGTCCTAAATCCGATCCAAGATAATTGGGGAGAGTTGATGGTGTGTGAGTTGATCAATCCGGAGCTGAATGTATGGAGATATGAGGATATTCAGACCATATTTCATAGAGACGAAGCCGATGCAATCTGTCAAATTCCATTGAGCAGAAGATATGTAGCTGATACAACAGTGTGGCTGCATAATTCACGGGGTGTGTTTACGGTCAAATCTGCTTACCATGTGGCAAGAAAAATCCTTACAGAGGCAGCTCGGGTTGGAACTTCTAGGGGCTGTGTTGCAAAACAGGTTTGGGATGCAATTTGGAAATTATGGATCCCTAATAAAATTAGAGTCTTTGCATGGCGAGCTTGCCACGAAATCTTACCAACTGCCGTGAATCTGACTAGAAGAAGAGTAATTCACAAAGATAAATGCTCGGTGTGCACCACAGAATCAGAATCTACCATTCATGCTTTGTGGGATTGTGCAGCGGCTCAAGACATTTGGGCTGAAAGTATCTGTAAGCTGCAAAAATTCAAGCATGGTCAGTCCGATATATTGCACCTGATGGAGGAACTTGTGGAGCGGTTGAACTTAGAAGAAATTGAGCTGTTTTGGACTCAAGTGTGGCTGATCTGGAATCAGCGAAATTCTTTGCTGCATGGAGGGAAGATGAAAAATCCAACTTGTTTGAACAAAAAGGCAGAGGAGTGCATTGAAGAATTTAAAAGTGCTCAAACCCAGCTAACTGTTCAGTCAAGGCAGCAACCACATGGAGAGGTATGGCAACCACCACCATCAGAGGCGTATAAACTCAATTTTGATGCAGCTTTATTTTCGGACTTAGGCAGAACAGGGATCGGAGCAGTTATTCGAAATGAAAAGGGAGAGGTAATGGCTTCTATGACTGCTTGTGGACCGGTTGTACACACCAGTGAAGAAGCAGAGTTACTCGCTTGCCGGAGAGCCTTAGAGTTTGCTGTGGATGCTGGTTTTTATAGGTTGATCATTGAGGGTAATAACAGTAATGTTATTCGTGCTATTTCTTCTTCTGCAGAAAATAATTCGCTGTTTGGTAATGTTGTGGATGATATTCGCCATTTGTTAAGGGGATTGCACTGGTCTGCTATTGGTTGTATTAAGAGGGGTGGGAATCGGGTAGCACATGCTTTGGCTCAACATGCTAGATTTACACTAGATGAGGATTTGTATTGGATGGAGGATTCTCCACCACCAGCCATGTATGCTTTGTATCATGATTTATTATCCATTTAAATGAATGAATATCCCCCTTTCAAAAAAAATAAAATAGAACAATGAATAAAAGTTGATTTTTTAATACAATAGATAGCCTTCTCAAGTTGTGTGGCACACCACATTGACTCGCAGTTCTTTGTATTTTATACAGTTTTCGAAAATGAATGACACATTTTTTTATGAAACGGACCAAGTAGATTCTCAGTATTATCAATTGAATTATCAACAATTGATTTATGGATATAATTTTCAAAACTAGATCTTCAGAGCAAGATGAATAATGTTTTTTGGTTAGGTAAGAAGCTCGTTCACTGTGAACAATTTAAAGAGAATAAAGAACCACAGTTGATTATCTAATAGCATTATATCATGTGCCAAGGTATGGCTCATCCAATTCATTTTAAAAATTAAGTCATAGTTACCTATAAGATTCTCCATCAATTATCAACTTTGACAACTTTGAGCTTGGGCTTTTATTGAAGACGCTTCATATTCACTTCTTATTAATCAAACTATCATACTTTGGCCCATCTAAAGATGAATTCTTTTTTTTTTTTTCCCCTTAAAGTCCACATGACTCTTTACATACAGTAGCTTATGGTTATAGCAACTTAGAGTTTTTTTGGAATGTGATGAAAATCTCAGCTTATTTAAGTTTTTAGCTTCTTTTTATGGGTCTCATTGCACTTTTTGGTACTATTCATGAGTTTCATTGTGCTATTCAGCTAGCTTTTAACTTTTTCTTTTTTTCTATACTTTCAGCAAAATGTTTTTAATTTTAGCTAAATAAGTTGTTCCTAAATAGAACCTTAGTAAAGTTGTCGGCAATAAATTGATTTTTCTCCTTATATTCTTTATATGTTAGAGGAATTGTATTATATTTTTGTGGTTTGAATAAACATGTCCATGTTGTATGTATAAACATGAGTATGTTATATGTATAAGCATGTCCATACTTGAAACAGTTTGGATGAGTGTGCCAAGTAGCACCACAATGAAGGCAAAACTGAGTAGTCTTAGGACTACATTTCTTCTTCAAATGAAGTCTAGATGTAGGCTTATACTCTTGTCTGAGAATGAAAATTTGATTTGATGTGACCAACAACAAGTTTGGATGAGTGTGCCAAGTAGCACCACAATGAAGGCAAAACTGAGTAGTCTTAGGACTACATTTCTTCTTCAAATGAAGTCTAGATGTAGGCTTATACTCTTGTCTGAGAATGAAAATTTGATTTGATGTGACCAACAACGCCACAATGGTGACACATGGGTACAAACTCAGATTTTTCTTGTAGCCTAGAATCTATGACTTGCACAAGTGTCATGTTATAATTAAAAAGTAGATTAAGTTAATTTGTTAGTAGAAGCCGTTGGCAATGCAACAACTTTCAGGTAAGCTATCTTACAGGAGGGTGTTTAACAATCGATTGTTCGAACCTGAAGCTTTGTCTATCAGTGGAGTACATAAAGAGAGAAATGTCGTAATAGTTAATATCGAGAACCCAGCCGCAAGACTAGTCCAAGCACTGTTGAATTTAAATTTATTTTTATCAAATTAGTCAATTCTTGGGATGTTGTAGTGGTAAATATTATGTTACAAATGACGATGTTAATAATTAACGTATTTTATATATATAAAACTGGCCATTTCTATTAGTTTGAGGGTTTTTTTCCCTTCCAAAATGAAAAACTGTAGGAAATTTTATTAGAAAATGAAAATAACATAATTTTTTTTTGCTAGCATGTACAAAGTGACGTTGTTTTAGCCACATTAAAAGTATGTCTTTTTTTATTTGAAGTGACCCTTAACAAATAATTACATACACTAAAGGAAGTAAATCCAAACGATACTTAACATTAAGGGAACAAACAAAAATTTTAACATTTTTAGGGGATAAAATTAAATTTATTGCCAATTTTAAAGGTGTAATTTGCAATTTTATCATTGAATTCTATAGCTAAAGCAATTACAAAATTTTCAAACAACGCATTTTTAGACATATTACATAATAATTGTTATAAATATTAAAGTAAAATGTTTATACATACAAAATGAACATATTTATACATATATCCAATAATTCATGTTTATTTTGATCCATCATCAAATTGATGGTGTTCAAGAATTTCTTTGTGACACAATAATTAAATATCTATTGGAGAGTTAATTGAGATAATATAGTAAGATCACATAGTCAATGACAAAATAAAGATCATTATCTAGACCATATTGCTCTAATGTAATTGTATTTCTAAAGTTGGACTTTGACTGATTATCTATTCTCCTCAGTGGGATTTGCATTTTCCCATTGTTGAAGTTTATATCAAACAAGTTTTCCAATAACTTCTTGAGCTTTACTCTAGCCTCCTAATGTTTTGTCGCACATTGCATTGACTCACACTTCTTTGTATTATGTATATTTCTTGGGAATGAAGGACACATTTTTATGCACTAGACCAAGTAGATGCTCAATATTATAAATTGAATTATCAACAATTGATTCATTGATATAATTTTCAAAACCAAGGGACTTTAGGGCAAGATGAATAGTGCTATATTGCTGGGTAAGAATCTCATTCATTGTAAACAACTTGCTGAGAACAAAGAACATAAGCTGATTTTATAATAATAGTTGATAGCCTCCTAAAGCTTTGTGGCACAATGCATTGGCTCACAGTTCTCTGTATTATATACAGTTTTTGGGAATGGAAGACATTTTTTATGCACCAAACCAATTTTTATTTTTATTTTTTATATACAAGATAGAAATTCTACTATAACATAATCTAAGTGTATATGTTTGTGAAACTTCTTTCTGGAGACTTGAACCTCGACCCTTGCCCCCCACATCCCACTAGCACTTATATTTGTGGAGTGACCTTTGCACTAAGGGTGTTCAGTGGTTGCACCAAACCAAGTGAATGGCCAATATTATGGATTGAATTATCAACAATTGATTCATCTATATATATATATATATATAACTGAAGTCTTTGAAACCCTCACAATTTTCTACGTTATTATTATTATGAATCTAGGGTGTAAAAAATGTGTAACTTTATAAGAGTTACACTAGGTGTAACTTGAACTCATCTCTCTCTCTCTCTCTCTCTCTCTCTCTCTCTCTTTCTATATATATATATATATAACCGAACTTTTGGTTGACCTCTCTACAATTTTACATATCAACATTATTTAAATAAATAAAAACAAAAATTCTGATAGTACTCAAAAAAAGAAAAAGAAAAAAGAGACTCACGTTGAAAATAGAGAGACTCATGTAACAAAAAAAAAAAAAAAAAAGTGTTAGGATTAAGAAAAAAAAAAGAAAAAAGAGAAGGACTCTTATTAGGAGCCTCTTTTCCTCCTTAAAACTTTAGCAATTACTACCTCAAAACCCTAAACTTAACTTCATTTTAGGATTAAAAGAAAAAAAAATCGCAAGCAATCTAATTCAACTTTCTTCTATGATTAATGAATTTTATGTCGAATTTTTTTATATCATTATTATTAATAAAATTTCAATTCAACATATGTGAATATTTGTTTATATTGTTATTAATGAATTTTATCTTTTATGTCGAATGTTTTATTTGCTTTCATATGTGCCTGAGATTTTCTTTCTATCTTATTCTTTTGTTATGTTTAGAATTGATTTTCTTTTGAGTATTTGGGTTAATCTCCATATTTATATTGACATTGCTTTCGTGGGTTTGGTTTTTGAGTGTAAATTTCTACTAATTATTTTTTTATATTGTACATGATAGATAAAAGTTTTATTTTTTTGGAGAAAAATCAAAGCTGCAACCTATGTCTTCTAGCCTAGGGAACGATAAATTTTTATTTGGTATGTTATATAAAATTTATTGAATTTGGTTTGGTTTTGAAGTAGAATTTGGGGATTCCATAAATTTTGAAGTTTTAAGTCTTGGGGTTTTTGGTATTTTCGTCTCAGTAGGTTGATCTTAATTCTTCACCTTAAATGATTTTTATTTAGGTTCATGTGATTTTTTTTTTTTTTTTTTTCATTTTAAAAGCTATGATTTTTTTATTGATTAATTATTTGTTTGGATTCAACATAAAAATAATGGAANCTTGAACTCATCTCTCTCTCTCTCTCTTTCTCTCTCTCTCTCTCTCTCTCTATATATATATATATATAACCGAACTTTTGGTTGACCTCTCTACAATTTTACATATCAACATTATTTAAATAAATAAAAACAAAAATTCTGATAGTACTCAAAAAAAGAAAAAGAAAAAAAGAGACTCACGTTGAAAATAGAGAGACTCATGTAACAAAAAAAAAAAAAAAAAAGTTAGGATTAAGAAAAAAAAAAGAAAAAAAGAGAAGGACTCTTATTAGGAGCCTCTTTTTCCTCCTTAAAACTTTAGCAATTACTACCTCAAAACCCTAAACTTAACTTCATTTTAGGATTAAAAGAAAAAAAAATCGCAAGCAATCTAATTCAACTTTCTTCTATGATTAATGAATTTTATGTCGAATTTTTTATATCATTATTATTAATAAAATTTCAATTCAACATATGTGAATATTTGTTTATATTGTTATTAATGAATTTTATCTTTTATGTCGAATGTTTTATTTGCTTTCATATGTGCCTGAGATTTTCTTTCTATCTTATTCTTTTGTTATGTTTAGAATTGATTTTCTTTTGAGTATTTGGGTTAATCTCCATATTTATATTGACATTGCTTTCGTGGGTTTGGTTTTTGAGTGTAAATTTCTACTAATTATTTTTTTATATTGTACATGATAGATAAAGCATATTTATTTTTTTGGAGAAAAATCAAAGCTGCAACCTATGTCTTCTAGCCTAGGGAACGATAAATTTTTATTTGGTATGTTATATATAAATTTATTGAATTTGGTTTGGTTTTGAAGTAGAATTTGGGGATTCCATAAATTTTGAAGTTTTAAGTCTTGGGGTTTTTGGTATTTTCGTCTCAGTAGGTTGATCTTAATTCTTCACCTTAAATGATTTTTATTTAGGTTCATGTGATTTTTTTTTTTTTTTTTTTCATTTTAAAAGCTATGATTTTTTTATTGATTAATTATTTGTTTGGATTCAACATAAAAATAATGGAATTAGGTATTATAATTTTGATATTGTTCCATGTTTTGAATTGTCTATATTGTTATTACTACGAGAAAGTCATATTGGTACTCAAATTTGAAACTTAGTGTGTCTTCCTCATATCATAGTCTTTGTTTATATATTTACAGTTTATATTAGTTTTGAGTGTGTGTGTATATATAACTATTGAGAGTTTTGCTTTATTAATTTAAGAATTGTAAATTATTTTTAGGTTTCGGTAACTATGCACTTGCAACTCAATAATGTTCAATATTAGACAACACTTCTAAACTATGGGAAAGTATAGAAGTTAAATATTTCATCATTTAAAAAAAAATTAACTAGCAAAATGTCTATTTACTCATTGTTGGATTTTTTTTTTCAAAGTCAATAGTTTTTTCATGTATCACACGTGTTAGTGACTAGTGATTATAATTTTCAAAAAAAAAAAAAAAACTTCAAGTAAGATGAATAATGTTATGTTGTTTAGTTGGAACCTCATTCTTTATAAATAACTTATTGGGAAGAAAGAAAATAAGTTGATTTTCTAATAACATTAGTAACGTGTCAAGATATGACGCATCCATTTCATTTTGAATAATGTGGTAGAGTTGTGAGGAGAAGAAAAAAAATTGTGGATCCATACGTAAGTAATAAACAATTACTCACAACTAGCCTCATGAGGCCTTTTTCTTTTTTTTTTTTTTAGTGGTCCTATTTTGTAAAATAAAATTTGTGTTTTTTATTTTATTTTATATATATATATATATAATTTTTACTTTAAAAATCTAATTTATAAGTAAATAAATAAATTTGAAAAATAACAGGAGAATTGTTCTATTTTTTAGGCAATATTTTAGTGGAAGTTAAAGTTACATTTTTACCGAATTGTCCTTTAATGAGAAAGTCCCTTAAAATAATAGTATAGATATACAATGTCCGAATTGTGGCAAAAAGATGCAGAATAATTTGTGGTCAATCTCTAAGAATTTATCAACAAGAAGAACAGAGAAACAGACTCCATTCCCACACACCCAAACATCGTGTACTTATCACTTGACCTCTCACGCCATTTAAAAGCTCCACCACACCACTCCTCCATGGTCAAACAAAACATGACTTCCTCTTCCTCACTAGTTCTCCTCATCATTAGATAATAAAACAACAGTCTCTAAAAATATTGTTAAGACAATATTTATTTCTTGGATTAAGATCTTTTGAGTTATTTAAGAATTTTTAGAGTTACTTTTAAAGTAAATTTCCAATGAGTAGGTTTCGAAACTCGGAGGGAGGTTGAAAAGCATCCAAAATTTTATGATACTTTTTATTTTTTATATTTTGGTGGAGAGTTAATGAATGGTACGAACAGTATTGATTTATGAAATATTTTTTTAAAAATTATATAAAAAAAGAAAAATATAACTGAATTTTTAATAACTTCTTATATTTTTAAAAAAAATTGTGTTGAAACTTTTCTAAAATGACCTATCTCACAGACACCCGTTAGCTAAAACGCTTAGCATCTCATGGCACTTTCAAATTGCAATCAAAGGACGAAAGTGAAAAGTAAAAATCCCAACTTGATTTTTTCTTTTTCTTTTTATTTTTATTTTTTTCCTTAAGTTTACAACAAAGACAACACTCCCAAGTCCCAACTAGAACCAGAATTTATCCCCACGCTCCCAAACATCGCGTGTTAAGCACTCGCCCTCTCACACGCCATTTAAAAGCTCTACCACACCACTTCACCATCATCGCAATCATCATCAAACAAACAAAACATGACTACTTCTTCTTCTTCTTCGTCGTTGGTCCTCCTCATCCTCCTACTCTGCACGGCGTCGCACACGATCCCCACCCTGTCCTCCGCCAACATAGAAGCCTATCCTTCAATCCCAGGAACCCAAACAAACACGGACTTTTCAAACAATGGCGAGCTTGATCTTGCACCGGTTCGCCGGGAAGTCTACGGCGGCGGCCGAATCATCGATATTAGCCACCGGTTCACGCCGGACATGCCGTCGTGGGACTCGGCTGATGGGTTGGGTCAGTTTCTGTGGCTTCCGAAGAGCATGAAGAATGGCTCGCTCGCTAACAACTCGGAGATGAAGCTTCCCACTCATACGGGAACCCATGTTGATGCCCCGGGACACGTGTTCGACCACTACTTCGACGCTGGCTTCGATGTCGACACGCTCGACTTGGATGTGCTCAATGGTTCGTGTATTCTATTCACTGTTCTTGTTCTGTTTTGTTTTCTTGGCTTTGTGTTCGATGTTGAATCGTGTTCTTGTTTTGCTCATTGTGTTTGACCACTTTCTTATATTAAAAAAAAAAAAAAATCACTTTTAAGCCTAACTTTTATTTTGAATCAATTGCAACGGGGTCCATCTCAGCAGTTTTTTTTTTTTTTTTTTTGGAAAAAAAGTTAATAAAAAATTTGATGTATTGATCTTATTGTTATTAGATAATTTTTGTTTGGTTAAATTGCATGTTTGGTCCTCTATTGTTGACATTTGTTTTAAAATCGTCTTTTTTACTTTTAAAAAGTGTTTGGATTTGATTCCTATAATTTCAAAATTGTTTCATAAATCATCCAATGGCTGAAAAATGATGACACTTTTTAAAAGTAAATATGCAGTTTAACCTTTTTTGTATTAGTGTGTATTTTGGTGGTCAAAGCTCTTCTGTGTGATTTCTCTGTACTTTACCGCCTTCTTGTTGGATACAATGGCTTGTGTGCAATAAATTTTGAATGCATGGTGGATTGGAGAGTGCCTGTTCCACTAAAAGGAAGGTAAGGTATTATGTGTTGACTTCTTCATGGGATGAGTTAAGCTTAAATGGGCAAAATGTATGTTGGATGGGGCATTCTAATATAGTTGAAGATAAAATTCGAGTTTCATTTAAACAAATGTCAAATCTTCTACTGGTTTCTCTCTGACTGTCTCGTAATTGCAAAGAAGATATTTTCCTCCTCCTTTGGAGAGCAGATACTCTTTCTGTGGATTGGTGCATCTGAAATGTGAATGTTAGATTTTTTTTTTAGCTTGATTTGAAACAGAAGGATATGTTTAGTTCATTGTTCCTATGAGACTGTTTTGGTAAAGTGTCCTTCCTGATTTCTTGAGAAATGCTTATTATACTATCTGTCATGCTTTCTTTTATTTTTTGATATGTTTTTGCTCTTCGTACCTTGCGTATCTAAATGGGAATTTCTCCCATCTTTTTCTATGATAAAATGTAGGATCAATTTTAGATATATAGTAATTACATTTTATTGTTTTGATGAGATATTATTGGTGATGATCGGATTATATTTGTTTATTGCAATAGGTCAAGCATTGTTAGTTGATGTTCCAAGAGACAAGAACATAACTGGTATGTATTTCTAAAGAACCCTCTTTTTGTAACCTGTAATTAGCTTCTCCCTATGTTAAAAGGAAACTTTTTTTGGAGGGGGGTGGGGGATGCTGCTACAAAATTTTCAAAATGCTACTTCATTTTTGTTGGGCAGCAACATTGAAATTCTACTTTATGTGTCTGATGAAATTAGATGCTGCATCAGTTGGTGTCGCCTGCAGGGGCAGAGCCCAGATGTGTTGCTAAGGGTGGGGTGGGAAGGTGTTTTTAATATAATTATATATATATCTGTGTATGTGTGTGTTTGCGTAAGTGTTAGTGAAAAATATCATGTTTTCTGGGAAAGGTGTAAACCAACACCATTTGAAGATTATTGATTTAATTTCTCTTGAGTTTCTTATTTCCATGTTCTATTTTTGATAAATAACTTCTTAACATTATGAGTTTTAATTAAATATCTTTCTTTCATAAAACTTTGTATAAAGTTCAATAGTAATTTGTCATACAAAATTGAGAATTTTAAAGATTAAACTTTATATTTAAATATTGTATGAAAACTAAACTTTTTTTATTTAAAAGATCACTTTTGATTTCTTAAAGATTGGAACCTCTTGAATATTATAATTTAAAAAACATGTGTCCATTTATAAATAGACTTACCATGCGATCTAAGGCAGGTGCTTATTAGCCACAAGGCCCACCACTACATGATTTTTTTTCAGCTAAATGGAATGTTGTTATATTTTCTAAGTGATGAGAACATTTTGTGTGTTATATTTTCCTAAGCTTTGGATATATTTGTAGATAACAAAGCCTATTCCTTACAGCTGAAGTTATGAAATCCTTAAATATCCCCAGGGGAGTACGTCGTGTCCTTTTCAGAACTTTAAATACTGACAGGTAAGTTCAGAATTCCTACTGTAGTGGAACATTTTGTACTGATGACTTTATCTTATATTATGTTGTTTTTGCATTTATAAGTTGTTATTGGTGATACTGGTACTAATGCATTTGATGTTTAATTAAAAGAAGAAGATGAACTATTGCATTTCTCATATTTTAAAAAGAAGTTGTTAATGGTTATTTTGTATTTAACTATGAAAGCAATAATTACGCATTTTGGTTTGTGCTAACACTTGTTGCAATTTCAGGAGGCTTATGTTTAAAAAGGAGTTTGACACAAGTTATGTGGGATTTATGAAAGATGGGGCACAATGGTTGGTAGACAACACAGACATCAAACTCGTTGGTAAGATAGGCCAACGCTCTGTATCCTCTTTTTGTTACTGGGTCTTCCAGTTGTGAATTACCTAAACATTTCCTGCTAATTCAACAGATAATGCAAAAAATTCTACAAAAAATTTCTTTCTTGCAATGTGCTAACCCTTATAAAATTCATTGAAAACTGACTCTGCAAATAGAGTTATGTGTTTAGCTATTGCAAATCAAGAAGGCATTAGTAAATTTCAATTTCCATTCTGTTCATGATATTTGCATTTCTGTGCTTTTTCTTGCCAATCTAGTGTTTGCACTGACACCTTTTGCTGCTATGGAATGTAGGAATTGATTACTTATCTGTTGCTGCCTATGATGATTTGATCCCATCTCATCTTGTCTTGCTGGAAGACAGGGTAAGAAAATCTTTATTTGATCTTCCATGTTTGGCTTTTAGAAATGTTTTGCTGATTTTACTTAGTATTTTAATTAAGCATAATATATATGGTGAGGATTCATTTTTCCAGCTTCAAAAATTGAGATTCTTTTGTCCAACTGTATATATAGTTTGGTATTTCATTGTTTGGGTTTATGTTAGAGATTCTTGTGAGATTTCTGAGGTTGATTCTCTGTCTATGAATCTGAAGTAATGTTGTCCTGGTGATTGGGGCCGTTATGACATAAGATCTGGTCTCAAGTAATGTTGTCATTCAATTGTGAATCATTAGTGTATATCAGGATTGGGTCATAGCTACTTCCGTTTGCTGCGTGTTGCTCAGCTGTTAGTGCAGTGATGTTAACACGAGCCAAATGCATCAGACTACTTCCCCACTACCCTTCTCCAATCATGAAATCATCATGGTCCCAGACCCCACAAACACCGTCATTAATTGGTTTAACCTCAACCTCATATTTTGGATGGAAAAGTTTTTGACTGGTAAGTTACAAACGCATCAGTGGGGCTTGAACCCACAACCTCACCTTCCATCCCGTTATTATGGGAGGAGGAAATGGCATTAGGGCTATATATTAGTGGGGGCTTCACCTCTTTATGTACAGTATTTTGCCTGCTTTTTCTTTAAACCACTTTTAGGTTCTTTTCTAAGTATATTGTATTTAAATTAAAAAATTAATCTAAAATATCATTAAAAAATTCTGTTAACAATTTGTTCAAGCAAAAGTTGTGGATGACTGGCTATTGTGGTGGTATTTAGTTATTTACAGTAAAAAACTGCCATGATCTTTCCAGCATTGACTTTTTATATAACTTGGTCAAGAGTCATATTCCCCTGTTGGCCATTGTAGAGATTGTTAATTTAGTCAAGCTCTCAATCAATGTCTTCTTCCCCCTTACTGTATTTGGTTAATAAGCATCTACCAGAAGGTTGATGCCTGGGATCTTGAATTGCAGAGCAGCTGGTTCTGGTTTAATCTCAGACATGTTTGTTTTCCCACATTTATCTTCTTTTACATTAATGAGTGCAACGTCCCATTTGCAAAGCATCATTGATTAGTCTATAGGTGATCCAGATTGGGATTAAAATTCTATTACATGTCTATGCCATGGCTTTAAAATATAAAGTAACAATTGAATTTTGTTGTGTTTGGATTCATATAGAAGTAGTAGGGTCAACACACGATGCTAATAACGTTTTAAAATTCAGGAAATCATCCTTGTGGAAGGCCTAAAGCTCGATAACGTCCAGCCAGGAATATACTCTGTCCATTGCTTACCTCTTAGGTTGCTTGGTGCTGAGGGATCACCAATAAGATGCATTCTCATCAAATAAATAATAGTTCCCTTGTAAGTGTATATTACTGAAAGTGATCTAGCTTATGCAATAATTTTCCTCATTTAATCTGAAACCTGTTTTCTTATTGGTTTTAGTGGTATGCTCATGCATATTGGTTAAATTGTTACAGGGAAACAATGTTAGCCTAAGAAGGCGAGTGGAATCAGAATGAAGAGATGGGTTTTCTTGTGCTAAATTAGAGCAGGAGAGATATGTAATAACATATGGTAAAAACTCAGCAAATGTTATAAATTGGTTGGGCCTTTGGACTTTTTGTACAGGTAATAAAACTATTATTCGTAGTTTTTGTATACTCAACAAAAATGAACCACCAAAAAAAAAAAAAAAAAAAAAAGACACACACCTACATTGTTAAACATGCCCATCAAAACATATCCATCGCTTAGAATAATCATTTGGACTGAGTGGTGAATAGAGAGGTCAAACCTTAAAATGTTGCATGCTAGGAATTTCTGGCCTATTATTGGTAGGAGAAGATGATAATCCCTTATTTATCGCAATCAGTTTATACTTTATAGCAATGACAGCGGCTATTCATGAAGCAGAGTCTAGGACAAGGTCATGTACATCTATGGAGCTAATAGGGGCAGTATTCTTACTTTTGAAATTCATTGTGACTTACCTAGATCAATAAATCGGAGATAAATGTGAACCAGAAAAATAAATAGTTTCAGTAGGCTGTAGCTAGAATCATATGGCTATATCCCTCATTGATTTCAAGCATAATGGTACGTAACATTGAATTGAATATCTTTGAAGTTTGAACAATGAAAGATCAGGCAGTTAGCATACAGAACAGCTTATAAAGTATAATAAATTATCCAAAACAAAAACACAAATCTTAATTAATGAAAAAGGAATGAGGAAACCAATCATGTACTAGCTCCTGCACCATAATGGAAAGAAAAGAAAAGAATGGGAGAAAGTTTTAATTACACATTTAGGCTCCAAGTTTTAAAATGGATCTCGTCTTTTGAAATGTTTCATTTTAGTTATTATAATTTTAAGATTGTGTCAAAAATTAAATTCGTTAAGAGTCTTGATGTTTGGTACAGGGCAATATTTTAGAATTCTTAGGAATGTTTAATATTCTCATGTTTGGTTGCAAATTACACCAAACATGTGGGTATGTAGAAATAAGAATGTGGATTCCTTTTAAAATATGTGGGTATGCAGATTTCCAAACTTAGGCTGCGTTTGAATCGGTGGTAAATGATTTCAGGAAATCATTTACCACCTGACCCATGCGTTTGGCTGGCAACGGAAAATTCATTTTCCGGAAAATATGCTTACACTTTGACCGAATTTTCACCCTTGACCCGGAAATCATTTGAAGTCCTTATTTTACCTTCAAATGATTTCCGGAAAAGAGAGAGCCATCGCCGAACCAAACCGAGCGAGAGAGAGAGCGAGAGCGAGAGAGAGAACGAGCCTTCGACTTCGACTTCGCCGGCGTTCACGAGCCTTCGACTTCGCCGGCGCCACGAACAACAACAACACACACCACAGGAGCCAAGAACGCAAAAAAAAAAGAGAAACCCAGAACAAAGAAAAAGAGAAACCCAGAACAAACGGACCGATCCACGCAGTCCGTTCACGAGCCTTCGACTTCGTCGGCGCCACGAACCGACGAACCGACGAACCGCGCCATCGCACCTCGAGCTCCGATCGCAGCACCTCGCCATCGCACCTCGAGCTCCGGTCTCGCACCTCGCCATCGCACCGCGCTGATCGCGCCATCGCATTTTTGTATACTCAACAAAAATGAACCACCAAAAAAAAAAAAAAAAAAAAACCCCAGACACACACCTACATTGTTAAACATGCCCATCAAAACATATCCATCGCTTAGAATAATCATTTGGACTGAGTGGTGAATAGAGAGGTCAAACCTTAAAATGTTGCATGCTAGGAATTTCTGGCCTATTATTGGTAGGAGAAGATGATAATCCCTTATTTATCGCAATCAGTTTATACTTTATAGCAATAACAGCGGCTATTCATGAAGCAGAGTCTAGGACAAGGTCATGTACATCTATGGAGCTAATAGGGGCAGTATTCTTACTTTTGAAATTCATTGTGACTTACCTAGATCAATAAATCGGAGATAAATGTGAACCAGAAAAATAAATAGTTTCAGTAGGCTGTAGCTAGAATCATATGGCTATATCCCTCATTGATTTCAAGCATAATGGTACGTAACATTGAATTGAATATCTTTGAAGTTTGAACAATGAAAGATCAGGCAGTTAGCATACAGAACAGCTTATAAAGTATAATAAATTATCCAAAACAAAAACACAAATCTTAATTAATGAAAAAGGAATGAGGAAACCAATCATGTACTAGCTCCTGCACCATAATGGAAAGAAAAGAAAAGAATGGGAGAAAGTTTTAATTACACATTTAGTCTCCAAGTTTTAAAATGGTTCTCGTCTTTTGAAATGTTTCATTTTAGTTATTATAATTTTAAGATTGTGTCAAAAATTAAATTTGTTAAGAATCTTGACATTTGGTACGGGGCAATATTTTAGGATTCTTAGGAATGTTTAATATTCCCATGTTTGGTTGCAAATTACACCAAACATGTGGGTATGTAGAAATAAGAATGTGGCTTCCTTTTAAAATATGTGGGTATGCAGATTTCCAAACTTAAAAGAAATTATATTTATTATAAATTAACAATTTTAACCATTTTTCCTTATCATTTAAACAATGAAAATAAAATATAAAACAAATCACCAATATCATATAGACCTAAATGCTCTCAGGTTGTTTTGTTATGGGTTAAGCTCTTTTTAAAATTATGGTTAAAATTTAATTTTTCTCCTTTTTATATCCCCTATTTGGGATTGGTTAGATGCTAAAGTAAAATAAATTATTTATTTTTATTAACAAGATTTTCGTAAAGAATAAGAATTTAAATAGTTATTTTTATATTGTACTTGTCATTTTGAAATCTTAGACTATAGTTTTAATGAATTTGTCATAATTTATAGTTTACATTTTCTTTGTCATTTTTTATTTGGAGGAAGATCTTAAAAAAAAAAAAAACTTGATATTGAATTTACAAATCTAAGGATAGTATGGCAAAAATAAATAATTCATTTAAGATTCTTATGAATAAACTAAACATTATAATCTCACATTCTTAGGAATCTTATTGGATTTCCAGTTAAACTAAACATAGAAATAGTTACATTCCTAAGCGTCTAGATTATAAGACATCACATTTCTAGTAATTTGGATGCCATCTGGATGCCAGAAGTAAGTTTAACTAGTTGATTCTTCATGGTATTTCCAATGGAATCATTTAGAGTTCAAATCTCATTCACAACTTTTGAATTATTGGGAAAAAAAAGAAGAAGAAGAGAATAAATTCAATACCCTTTATCTTTTTAATGTGGTAATGAGGTTTCACCAAAATATTGATAGAATCCACAATCATGGTTTTAAAAATCGGACTGGACTGACCGGTCTGACTGGTTGAACCGAGAACCAACCACCGATTCAGTCCGAAAAAACCCCCTAAAACTAAGTTGAATTGGGAATTGAAACCAAAAACAGTTTTGCTGCGGTTTGGTTTTTAAAACCATTTCCGCAATTCATAATTTCATTCTAGATAGAGGAGTATTAGGTATGGTGAATAATATATAATCTAATGTAATCTTGCTTTGGGAGTTCTCTGACCTAGGGTAAGGTGCGCCGAACCCTACAAGTCAGGAGATAAGACAGTGCCTACTGGTGGTGAGGCAGTCCTAGTGAGATAGTACAGTGAGCAGTCTTGTGTCTTTTCTATAGGGTACAAGGCATGGAAAAGTTGATGGGTTCCTGGGATAAACTATCTCTCTCAGAGTCCGAAAGAAGTAATTTTGAAATAAGAGATGAACCAGGGGTGGAGGAACATGTTTTGGCAGCAAAATTCCTCACCAGGAGAGTTCTTAATATGGAGGCAATTGCTAAGACGTTCACTCTACTGTGGAAAACCAGAAAGGGGTTTGAAATACGAGATATGGGTGATCATAGAGTTATGTTCGTATTTCCAAATGCTGCGGATGTTGAAAGGGTTTTGAAGGGAGAGCCTTGGACGTTTGATAGGCACCTCGTGGTACTAGAAAAAATGAACAACAGTGACGACGTTGATGGCCTGAGTTTTAACCAGACAAGTTTTTGGGTGCAGATTCATGACTTACCAGTTCGGCGTTCGTCCTTAGAGGTTGCAATGGAGATTGTTTCGGTGATGGGAACTGTGGACGTGAAAATGTCTAAGGAAGGGGGCAGCAGAAATTTTAACTTCTTCAGAACCAGAGTCAGTGTGGACATATCGAAACCTCTGTGTAGAGGCCGTAAGATTACCATGGCCAGTGGAAAGGAAGGGTGGGTGAGCTTTAAGTACGAGAGGCTTCCTAATATCTGCTACTGGTGTGGCAGATTAACGCATGGGGATAGAGAATGTCCAAAGTGGGTCAAAAGCAGAGGGACTTTGAACGCGGAAGACCAACAATTTGGACCGTGGCTGCGTGCTGCCACACCAAGCATGATTCGGAGAACGGTAATCAGGGTGGCGGGTATGGATGAAGAAGGTACCGATGATGAAGAAGACAGACAGATGGATGAAAAGAGAGGTGATGAAGGTAGCGACTCCGTCGAGAAAAGGAACACGGTGGTAGTGGAGGAAAAGGGTGCACGACAAGGGGAGGAAGACGATGACGTGGCAGAGACAATTAATGATGGAGTAACGGGTACGGAAAGTCCAACGAAACCGGACCCCATTAATGACGGTTACACAATCATGGACGTTACTCTTAACAGCCTGGCTTGCTTCAATTCAGGGAATAATAATCAGAAGGAAGATTTTTCGGGACAACTGGAGGAAATTGATAGAGAGATTTTGAAGTTTGACAACGTGCATGTTAGTGGAGTAATTCTGGCTGACAATACACCAAAAGAGGGAGTGGGCTTACAAAAGGGGTATAATATTGATGGGCTTGGAGAAGTGGGCTTACAAAAAGGGCATAGTGTTAATGGGCTTGGAGGCGTGGGCCATAACTTAAGCAATGAGGCTGGAAAAGAAAAACTTATGCCACAAAAAAGAACTTGGGTCCGTAGGAAGCAAAATAGAGGTGAGCCCAGTGGCAACGCCTCTTCTGTTTTGAAGAAGAGAGTGTCCAGAGAGGATGCTGCAGAAACAGAGTTTATAGAAGGGTGTAGGAAGAAGCAAACAATGGAGAATTTTTCAGCAGCGGCGGAGGCTGGGTCCCAGCCCCGCCGGGTCCAATGAGTCTCATGGCGTGGAACTGCAGGGGGCTTGGGAACCGCCGTGCAGTTCAAGAGCTTGTAGATATCATACAAGCACAAGGTCCCATGATCGTGTTTTTGTCGGAAACATGGTCAGACAGAGATAGAATGGAATGGATTCGGTGTAAGTTAAAGTTTGATGGTTGCTTCACTGTTCCAAGCACAGGTTGGGGAGGTGGCTTGGCTCTTTTATGGAAGGAGGAGGATATGGTGTGGGTGGATAGTTTCTCAAACTATCATATCGATGCGATCGTGCATGGAGGCACAGAGAGGGCATGGCGATTAACTGGTTTTTATGGTGAACCGGAGACAAGTCGACGTTCTGAAGGATGGAACATGCTAAGGATGTTGAGCTCAAAGCCGAAATTACCATGGTGCTGTTTCGGTGACTTCAATGAGCTACTGGAGGTGGCAGACAAAAGGGGAGGTGCACCACGTTCTCATAATTTAATGCAGTCATTCCGGGAGGTTTTGGATGACTGTGGATTTATTGATTTGGGTTTCTCAGGACCGGAGTTTACGTGGCATGGGAGAAGAAGAGGAGAGTTAGTGTGGGAGAGATTGGATAGAGGGGTTGCTAACTACGAATGGCTGAACAGGTTCCCTGCAGGTAGTGTGCGACATCTCCACTGTTTTACTTCGGATCATAGACCCTTAATTCTTGCTCTTGATCCGAGTGGAGAAAGTCATAAATGGAAGCGGAAACCGTTTAGGTTCGAAGCAATGTGGATGATGGATCCAGGATGTAGTACCACGGTGGCAAGAGCATGGACACATCAGGTAGAAGGTACTCCAATGTTCCAAGCTACAGAGAAGATAAGGAAGTGTAAGAAGATGTTGAAGAAGTGGAGTAGGAACCATTTTGGTAGTGTAAAGCAGCAACTAAAGGAGACAAAGGATAAATTATGGAAGGCTGAGGTGAGGTCGGTCAGGGAAGGGAATGATGAAGAAGTTGTACTTTTAAAGGCTGAATTGAACAAGTTGTATGAGAAAGAAGAGCAAATGTGGCACCAGAGATCGAGGTTACAATGGATTAAATGTGGAGATAGGAACACCCAATTTTTTCATGGGACAGCAACTCAGAGAAAGCGGTCAAATTTTATTAAAGGACTTAAAGATAGTGAAGGGAGGTGGCAGTCAGAGGAGGACACTTACACGAAAATTTTTGTGGACTATTATACTAATTTGTTTACAACATCTAATCCTCAAAATCTTGAGAACATTATGGAAGGAGTCCAAAGAGTTGTAACAGAGGAGATGAACTCAAAGCTCACAGCTACCTATACAATGGAGGAGGTGGAGGTGGCAATTAAGGAGATGGCACCTTTAAAGACACCTGGACCGGACGGAATGCCACCACTATTTTATCAGACATATTGGTCTGATGTGGGTATGGACATTTCTCATGCTGTTATCTCTTGTTTAAATTCTGGTTCTCTTTTGAAGTCCATAAATCATACCTTTATTACTTTAATTCCAAAAGTAAAAAATCCAGAGAGAGTTTCTGAATTTAGACCGATAAGCCTATGCAATGTAATTTATAAAATTATTAGTAAAGTTATTGCTAATAGGCTTAAACCTCTCCTTAATGATATTATTTCTGAAACACAAAGTGCCTTCACTGCTGGTAGATTGATCACAGATAATATTCTGATTGCTTTTGAATCCTTGCATCATATGAAGACTAGTTGTACAGGAAGAATGGGGTACATGACTTTAAAATTAGATATGAGTAAAGCCTATGACAGGGTAGAGTGGGTCTTTTTGGAGAAAATCCTTCTGAAATTGGGTTTCCAACATTCATGGGTGGCCTTGATTATGGAGTGTATCACCACGGTGACTTATTCTATTATGGTTAATGGAGAGCCAAAGGGTATGATTACTCCAACTAGGGGAATTAGACAAGGGGACCCATTGTCTCCTTATCTTTTTCTCTTTTGTGCAGAGGGTCTTGATGCTATCCTTCGGAAAGCAGCTAACGATGGGGTCATCTCTGGATTCTCATTGTGCAGGAGAGGACCGAAACTAACCCATCTCTTCTTTGCAGATGATTGTCTATTATTTTGCAGGGCCACCTTGGCAGAATGTGAGCAAATAAAAAATATTTTGAACATATATGAAGTTGCTTCTGGTCAAATGGTGAACAAAGGCAAGACAACTTTATTTTTCAGTAGAAATACAGATGATGCCACACAAGAAGAAATCAAAGATTCCCTTGATCTCCCGGCTATCCAACACTATGAGAAGTATCTGGGATTGCCTTCCTTTGTGGGGAGAAATAAGAAGGCATGCTTTATTCATATTAAGGAGAGGATATGGTCTAAAATGCAAGGTTGGAAAGAGAAGTTGTTGTCTCAAGCGGGCAAAGAAGTTATGATAAAAGCAGTGATCCAATCAATCCCAGCCTACTCTATGAATGTGTTCAAGTTACCGGTAAATCTTTGTAAGGATATTGAGGCCATGATCCGGAAATTTTGGTGGGGAAGTGACAGAGGCAAGAAGATTCATTGGGTGAAATGGAGAACACTATGTTCTTCAAAATCTATTGGTGGTATGGGATTTCGGGACATAAATGATTTTAATGATGCCATGCTTGCGAAGCAGATTTGGCGGCTCATTCATCACAAAAACACACTGTTGTATAAGGTCTTTAGCGCTAAATATTTTCCGGATGGCAATATATTGGATGCACCAATCCCTACCAAGTGCTCTTATGCTTGGAAAAGCATATTACAATCCAGGAAGGTTATACAAAAAGGTGCTGTTTGGAGAGTTGGGGATGGACGAAGTATAAGAATTTGGGACCACAGTTGGCTGCCTGAGTCAGGGAGGAGCAAAGTGGTGTCGCCAAATTTGGATGTGGGGTTGAACCGGGTTTGTGACCTCTTTTATCCAGGTACAAAATGCTGGAATGTGGAGGTGCTGCAGAATTACTTCTACCCGTGGGAAGCTGATGCAATTAGAAGAATATATGTGAGTGAAGCTTGCAATTCGGACTGCCTTGTATGGCCCAAAACCTCGGATGGCTGTTACTTTGTCAAGTCGGCATACCAGATGCTAGCAACGGAAGAAATTAATAAAGCGCCATCGTCATCTGGTGAGGTAGATATGAAGGTGTGGAAGAATATTTGGAAGATTCAAGTGCCACCAAAAATCAGACATTTTATGTGGAGACTTGCGACGGACTCCTTGCCAACTAAACAGAACATAGCCCGACGGAAAATAACCATTGATGAGACATGTTCATTGTGTGAAGATCAGCAAGAATCGGGCATGCATGTAATTTGGTTGTGCGACCAAGCTAAGGCGGTGTGGAAATCTATTCCAAGTTTCTCATGCTTGTATCAGGTTGATTATCGGTCCTCTCTTGATCTCATAGAGGCTGTCGTCGAACAGGGGTCGGCCTTTACAGTAGCGTTTTTCTCAACCATCGCTTGGAGTATCTGGCAGCGACGAAATAAAATCCGGGTGCAGCAACCTTCATGGCCCTTACATGAGATTGGCAAGAGGGCAAAGGAGTTGGTGGTGGAGTTTTTTGATGCCCATGCACAGCCCACTAGATCACAGGTGCACCGACACAATACAAAGTGGACTAAACCTCCAGAGGATTGTTATAAGACTAACTTTGATGCAGCTTTATTTGAAAACAGCAACTGGGCAGGTATTGGGGTGGTGATTAGGGACTGCAATGGGGATGTTATGGGTGCTCTAAGTCAGAAAATAGTGCTACCTCAATCCATAGAACATGCTGAAGCATTGGCGGCTTCTCGGGCTGTGAGATTTGCAAGGGAGCTTAGTCTATCCAATGTCATGTTTGAGGGAGACTGCCTACGGATTATTAATGCTATCAATACAAAGGAACCATGCCACAATCTATTTGGACACATCATTGAAGAAATAAGGAGCTGTACTACACCTTTATTGACCTGTAATTTCCAACATGTAAGAAGGGAGGGAAATAAGTTGGCACACGCCTTAGCTAGAAGAGCAGTTGTATCTGCAGACACTGATGTATGGGTAGAAGAACTACCCGCGGATTTGGANTTTTTTTTTTTTTTTTTTGATATTTTGGATAGAATTTAGCGCTCTGCGCCATGCTCGGGATATTATTGTCTTCTTATATCAGCTATGCATTTGTTAGTCAATTTAATCTTAAAAAAAACATCACTCATCACTCAAACTATAATAAGTCTCTTCCTAATCCTAATCCTAATCCTAACTACTTAACACGCGGAACACGTACAGCCATACATTTGTAACAAATTAATTTAATAATATATATATATCTTAAGAAAAAAAAAAATCTCTCTCTGTCTCTGCTTCGGGAGTTTCGCGTATTTTTCCACCGATTCCACACTTTTGCACTCTCTCATCAGCCATCACAAAGCCATGATCACCATGATGATGATGATGGTCAAGCCCCTTCTCTTCTTACTACTCTGCTCACTACTGCACCCGATCGCCGCCACCGCCGACAACCTCGTACCTGAACGCAGAGAAGTGTACGATAACGGTCGAATCATAGATATCACTCACAAGTACACTCCTGAAACTCCCTCAGGTGGTGATTCTGAAAATGGGGTTGGACAGTTTCTCAGGCTCCGCGACTCCATGAAGAACGGCTCGCTCTACAATGGCTCCGAGCTCAGGAAGCTCTTCGTTCACGCCGGCACCCACGTCGACGCGCCGGGTCACATGTTTGATCACTACTTCGACGCCGGCTTCGATATCGACACGCTTGACTTGGGAGTTCTTAATGGTACTACTTAATCTCACACTCGAGACTCGAGCCTCGTCTACTCCTTCTTGCTCTGCTCTGCTCTGCTTTTTCTGTTTGATGCTATTTCTGATATTCTAATTTGGGTTTTTTTTTTTTATTTTTTTTATTTTTTATTTTTATTTTTTATATGTTGTGCAAATGTGATGTGATAGATGATTATATGTATGTGTTTGTTTGTTTTGATAGGTCCGGCGTTGTTAGTTGATGTTCCAAGGGATAAGAACATTACTGGTATGTATATTTTTAGTCAACTTTTCTGGTTTAAATACTCTGTTGGTTTCTAAAGATTAGTACACGAGCGATCTTAGTTCATGGAGTTTAAAAGTGATCGCTTTTAAACTAAAAATCCACACGTCGTCACTCCATTAGACTAAATTTGATCATTTTAAGTGTTTTAGGGACTATAATTGATCACTTTTAAGTATTTAGGCGCTAAAAGTGATCACTTTAAGAATTTTAGGGACTAAAAGCAATCGCATAAAGTGTGTTAGGGATTAAATTAACTCGTGGGCTAAAGTTGAGGGACCAACCATGTATTTTGGCATAGTTTTAATTGAGGGTATGATTGTGTGTGCGCACGCATGCAGGATAAACCATGTTGAATTAGGCACTCTTATGCCCTGCTATGTAACAAGTTTTTTGAAAGCTAAATGAAAATGTACAAGTGATGAGATCATGTTGTGTCTGATGTTCTTAAGTTTTGGACAGTAGGCCTAATGAAGTCTTCTCCTGACAGCTGAAGTTATGCAGTCTTTAAATATCCCCAAGGGAGTACGCCGTGTGCTTTTCAGAACATTAAATACTGACAGGTAATTCTAGATCAATTTTGTTTTTGAAGACTTTCACCATAGTATTTCAGTTTCTGTTCACAATTTTGGCTAACAAATAATAAATCTGCATTAATAGGTTTGATGATATTCATGATATTGGTAATTGGTTTGATTGAAAATTTTACATCTTACATGATATCAGAAAACTGTAATTTTTAAGATTCTTTTTAACTGAAAATATTCATTGCTATATGTTTTTCCCCTCACAATCAAAGGTTTATGGAAGACATTTTTATTTGTGAACTAAAGTTTATCTTCAAATCAGAGTCATTTTTGTTTTGTGGTTGTACTTACTACATGCAATCTTTTAAGAATGCCATCAAAGGAGGTCAGGAAGTAGAATTTTAGCATGCCTGCCCATGTACTCGCTCAGCATGCTAAACAATATTGAAGACATTGTGGGTTGGCTGGAGGAAACTCATAGCCTTATTCAGCATGCGTGTGCTCAGGATGTAATCCATTTGTCTTCTGTTGTTGGTTATTGAAATTTTCCAGGTTTCCCATAAAAAAAAAAGAGTTGCCACAATTTTTTGTACTTGCATAAGGTCAACATATCATACTGATTTTTTCTTTACCTTTTATTCTCTATCCAATTGTCTCTTGAGCTTATTAATGGTCAAATTATTAGGTATATATGATGTTAGAATCATATTAATGAAAATCAGTTTTCCCTTTTATTTGGTTCTTGTGGGTTCATATATTAGCTAACAAATATAGATTTCTCTCTTGTGATGAAAAATGAGTTTATATTATTTACGAATCCTTATCAGATGAATTCCACCCCCCCCCCCACCCCCCCGCCCCCACCCCCACCGCCCCCACCCCCCTTCTTCTCATTTCATTTTCCCATTATAAGTTGCTTCATGTTCAAAACTCATGGTTTGCAGGTGGTTAGATGACTCTAGATAACACAATTCATCATATCATATTCATTGTTAAAATTCTGCCACTGGTTACAGTGGCCCTAAAAGAGGTAAACATATTGACAGCAGAATATCATAATCACCGCTGTTGGTTACACAGCCCTAAAAGAGGTAAACCTGTAGACAGTAGAATGTCGTTAAGGGTTAACTATCAAAGACCATTATAATGTTATGAAAAATGTGATGGTGCACATCATAGGAGAGGCAGATAATTAATGATGATGAAGTGGGAAAATGACCATGTGAAGATGAAAGTTGAAGTTATTAAGAAAAGGTAAGATATAATATTATAATATATGAGAAAGCCTTTATCCTTGGAATTTAAGTACTCTGTACTCCTTCACCTTTCTTCTTCTGGATACATAATAATTATCCTAGACAAAACTGGCTTGTTGGATTCAGCAAGTTGCTGTATTATTGGAAAAGCAAGAAAGGGTCTTGTTATGATGACTATAGCCTCCCTTTCAGCTTGCTTCCAACTACTTCCCCTTCTGAAAATGATTGTTTGAGTTAGAAATGCTGAACCTTTGCAATAGTAATAATTAGAAAATTTGATTTGAAATAAAACTTATCCAATTTCAGGAAGCTTATGTTCAAAAAGGAGTTTGACACAAGCTTTGTAGGATTTATGAAGGATGGGGCAAAATGGTTGGTGGACAACACTGACATCAAACTTGTTGGTAAGATGTAGATTGACTTTGATAAATTTCAGAGCCACTTTAAGCCTTTTTGCTATGTGGAATCTTGCATCAATGTTGGATGACAGCACTTAATTTTCGAAATGTAGTTACTAATGTATGCTGTTTATGATATGGAACCTCAATCACTACATAGGATGTACAAGATCTTTCAAGTAGTAATCACAGACAAATTTTCACTTAATTTATGCATGTATAATTATTATGTTTTCCAATGCTGAACATGACTATGAAAAACAAGTGCAAAGTAGGCTATATGATATGGACAGTATCTAGTAAGTTTAGAGTAAATATTTAGTATAAGTAAAAATTAGAATTTTGCCATATTTAGGGCCTGTTTGGATGCAGCTGAAAACTGAAAACTGAAAACACTGTAGCAAAATAATTTTTAAATGTGTGAATAGTATCGTGGGACCCATTTTTAATGAAAAAGTTGCTGAAAAGTGAAAATTGTGGGTCCATAAACAGTGTAAAAATGTACTGTTTATTATCTAAAGTCAACAAGTGCGGCTACTGTTCATTGAACAGTAGCCGCACAGTACCGAAAAGGTGAATTTATACGGCTGAAAGCAAAAAAAAAAAAAAAAAAAAAAAAGGAAAAAACGCAAAAGCAAAACGTAAAAGCTGAGGCAAAAAAAAAAAAAAAAAAAAAAAAAAAAAAAAGGAAAAAACGCAAAAGCAAAACGTAAAAGCTGAGGCCAAACGGTCTCTTAATATTGATGTATTATTTTGATACCAAGACAAAATTATGATTCCATGTTGCCTTGGATTCAATTTGAAAGAGTAATGTGTGAGACATAATGTAGACACTGAACTAAAATAACACACTATCTACAAAATAATGTATTCCCATGGAGGGGGATTATTTTGATTATGAATAAAATTTCTCTTGAAATTGTCCCAATGGCCTAGTGCTGACTATTGAAGTTGTCTCTCGCTTGGTGGTGACTCCAAGCAAGCTGAGGCATTGATTCCTAGGTTCTCTATCTTTATTTTGTCTGACTCAGTGTAATAAACTAAACAGTGTCTTTCTAATTTTCAAGGTACAATTACATTAGTTGTGATTCACTATTCCACCGTATCTAGATCATTCTTTCCATTTAAGAAGACACCATTGTTCCTTATTCTGTTCACCTCAAGCTTCGTCCTTTTTGGCACTTGTAACTGGAGGAGTCAGTAATCTTCATTGTAGAAGATGTATCCATCTTAGCAGAATCTCTCAATTTGATCATTCTTTCCATTTAATAAGACACCATTGTTCCTTATTCTGTTCACCTCAACCTTCGTCCTTTTTGGCACTTGTAACTGGAGGAGTCAGTAATCTTCATTGTAGAAGATGTATCCATCTTAGCAGAATCTCTCAATTTGTACCCAGATGACTGTCATTTGTGATTCGTCTCCTTTTATCTTGCCCCTTATCTATATCACATCCCCATTTCAGTTATGCTCATATGAACTTGTTGATTGTTGGAGACTTGGAGTCCATTATTCTTTATATTAAGGGGGCAATCTGATGGCGTTTTCAATGCCCTCCTTAAGGTGATATTAAACATTGATTATGCAATAATCTGGGTGTTAATTGATTTGATATTGCTGTTCTAATTCTATAGGCAGCATCCTTTTCAGCCTAAGTTTGTGATGATGGAAAAGATACAGTATTTTTGTGGGTTGTTAATTGATGAATATTTTGGTTCTACTCACCCTAATCTTTACTAATTTGTTGAGGATCCATAGCCGACCCCAAAAACTTTGGGGACTAAGGCCTTTACTAAAAAGATCATAACTAGTGTACAAAGCTCTCACTTTTGTGTGGTTTGGGAGAGGTCATGCCTTGGTGCTATGGCAAGTTCCTTCCACTAAAGTGACAGATTGCAAGTTCAAGTCTGGGAATCAGCCTCTCCTAAAAATGTTTTGAGCATCACAAATTAAATGCTTTGACTGACACATAAATTCTCTTTCCCTGTTCCTACTCTACTTACTCATCTTTGAGAAAATGTGGGAACTAAGGATCAAATTCCTTTCTGCTCCTCCTTTTCATATGCCATTACTGTAGCATTCAGCAACATGCCAAGGTTCAATCATCTCTTTGTCATTGGTTCTTCAATACTTAAGATACTGCAAAAAGCATTCCATTTAAAATTTCTTTGTTGCAATATGCTAGTACCCCTTTAAAATTCAATGAAAACTATTGAGAGGAATGTTCAACTAATCCAGAGGGAGGGGACATTGGTGAAATTCCTTTCTGTTTATGATATTCTCATTTATGTGCTCTCTATTGCAAGTCTAATGGTTGCACTAACGCATTTTCCTGTTACGAAGTGTAGGAGTTGATTACTTATCTGCTGCTGCTTATGATCATTTGGTCCCAAGTCATCTTGTTTTTCATGAAGGCAGGGTAAGAAAATATGTCTGATAGTTTAGTGACTCATCCTAGTTAACTTTCTACGGGTGTTTTGCTGTTTTTATATGGTATAGCTGTTGAGCGTTAACTATCTACTAGGTGAAGGATGATTTCATCTTGAACTGTGGAGTAGTTGACATATTTTTTTCCCTGCAAGTTTGTCCCTTACAATCAAGAGTGCAACATCATAGTTGGAAAATATGATTTGACTAGTCTATAGGTGTTCCAGATTGAAGTTGAAATACCATTATATGTCTCTGGCTTCTTTTACAGGATAAATAAAAACTGAGTTTTGTTGTAAAGGTGCAACAATGCATGGATTCATGTAAAATTAGAAGGGTCAACACAAGATGCTAAGATTGCTCAAATATTTCAGGAAGTCATACTCGTGGAAGGCCTAAAGCTTGATGACATCCAACCCGGAATATATTCTGTACATTGCTTACCCCTTAGGTTGGTTGGTGCCGAGGGATCACCCATAAGATGCATTCTTATTAAATAATAGTTTTCATGTAAGTTTGCTTTCTGATGGCATAGTGATCTCTGTCTCTCTCTCTCTTAATCAGTACGTATATGGCATACTCATGCACAACGATTAAATGTTACAGGAAACAATGAAAGCCTGGGGAGGTGTTGAGGAGAAATACCGTGAAGATAGGTTTTATTGTGCCTCACTGAAGCAGAAAGAATATGCAATAAATAAACTCTGAAAGATATGTTGGATATTTATTCCTAATATTTAGCATAGGTTATTATGAACCATGTAGAAATGCTAAAAAACTGTAAGCTTGCATTGCTCTTTGATTGTGTATAATATACAGCATAATATACAGATGTGGTAGAGCAGCACTCACAGGGTAGCCTAACACTCCCCTTGTAAACTCGATGATCTGAGGACAAGTTTTGACATAGAAGCCTGTTGCGATGTTTATGGTGCTCCTTGGTGAAGAGATAAACAGATTAATCGGTATAAGGATCAAACTATACACAGCAACAGTTTATAGGATAAGTTCATGGATGAAACGATAATCAAGCTCAATGTGCTTGGTGCTAGCATGGAAAAACAATGTTGGAAGCAATGTAGGTATATGGGGCTTAGATTGCCATAGTAAAGTTTAACCAGCCTGGAGATCGAAACACGTTATATTTTAGATGGTTTTGGCAGTTGGCACATGTGAGCTAGCCAGCAATATTCAAATTCAACACTGCTCGAATGAGAGACTGTAGGTTTTTTCTTGGCACCCCTTAAGATCAGGTTAGGGCCCAAGAAAACATAAAAACCGTAAATGGAACTTCGAGTGTTAGCCGGTTAGGACAATCAGCCTAGCTAGCTACTCAATCTCAAGGCTTCATGCAGACCTAAAGGACTAGAGGACGAAGAGCATACAACCAACCCAAGATTCAGGAATATCCAATACACTCTAGGCTGAAGATGCTGCCATGGAAGTATCACTAAAAAAATAAAATAAAAAAACTCCTTGGAATAGTATGATTAGGAATGGCAACAGGTCGGATTCGGGCCAGGTTTTTCCATACCCCGACCCGACCCGCAGGTCAAAACCCGTGGCCTGAACCTGGCCCGTTTACTAAGCTGGTTTTTTTCTTAGAGCCCGGACCCGTCCCCGCTGGGCCCCGTTAAGAGATTGGGCCCAATTCGTGGCCCAACCAAGAAAAAAAAAAGAATTGAAGCGTTCCCATTTCTTTTCTTATTCTCCTACATTTTCTCAGCAACCAACAATCAAAACCTTAGCCTAGTAAAAAGAAACTGAAAAAGAAAAAAAAAAAAAAATTCACGTCAAACTCATATTTAACAGCTCATTTTCTCTCTCTTTCATCACATTTTCATATCAACCAAACAGAGCACAAACATTCATCGTTGTTACCTTAAAACAAGTTTTCTCATTTCTGGAACCCTAATTGTCTTCCCCAAACTCTTTTTAAGCAAAAAAAAATTGCGAGAGTAACAGACTGAGACGACGCCGTGGAAAGGCTCTTCGTCATCTACAATGCTAAATGGCCAAGAGATTTCTAAAAGACTCAGAATTTCTCAGAGTTTTTGAGAGAGGGTCTTTGGAGTTTAATCTTTTAGTGTGTAAATTGAGAAAGGATTCGAAGAGAGAGAGGGTGAGGGAGTGTGGGAGTGAGGGTGAAGGACTGAGCTGAGGGAGAGTGAGCGTCAGACTGAGGGAGGGAGGCGTGAGTGGCTAAGTGCTGAAGAAATGAGGGGTAGGGTTAGATTAGTGTGTGTGTATATATATATGGGGTATTTTTGTAATTTCAAGGTACCGAGTTTTATCCGAGTCGGGTTTCGGGTTGGGTCTTGGATTTTTTTGATAAAACCCAAACTCGACCCGGACCCGCTTCGGGTTTTTTTTTTTTTAAACCCATACCCGACCTTAATCCTAATCGGACCGGGTAAAACCCGGCTCATTAGGGTCGGCCCGGACCGGGTACTCGCGAGTCGGGTAAAAATTGCCATTTCTAAGTATGATCATAAAGACTATTGCATATTCCTAGCCGTGGGTAGACAAAAAAGGATGTCACGTGCGTAAGAGGATCCACCCTCTTACGCACGTAGGTTCAACTACCTTTTACCATCAAAAAAAAAAAAAAAAAAGGTTCAACTAACGACCTTTTGATTTTTTCCATAAAAGAGGAAGGTTCAACTACCTTTTAAATCTAAGGACTAAGGATTAAAGAGGAAGGTTCACTACATATGTACGTAGGTTCAACTACTTTTTTTTTTATTTTTTTATTTATTTTTTTTATTGTTGTACTAACGCAACAAATTTTACAATATTTTCACAATTATTAAGGTGTCAATTTTTTATAAGTTAAAATAAAATAATAAAATAAGAAAACATGAAACTGTAACCAACCACAACTGAAAATAAATGTTTTGTGAAAAGCGGCAATGCTGCTACAGTTTGCATTGTTCATCTATAGTGTTATTTTGGTGAGCCACTTTGTTTTTTTTTTTTTTCTTTTTAGTTTTGAACAGTAGCTACAGTTCCAAACGGCACTGTAGCTACAGTTTTTTATTTTTTTTTAAGTCTTTCGTTTGTACTTTTTTTTCCCTTTTATATATATTGTTATACTGACACAACAAATTTCACAATATTTTCATAATTATTAAGATGTCAATTTCATTGCCGCTTTAGTGTTTTAGCACTGTCCATCTACAGTGCCATTTTGGTGAGCCACTTTGTCCTTTTTTTTTTTTTTTTTTTTTTTTAAGTTTTGAACAGTAGCTAAAATACCAAGGGCATTGTAGCTACAGTAGCAACACTTTTTTTTTTTTCCAGTCTTCTGTCTATACTTTTTTTTTCCATTTATATATATTGTTATACTGACACAATAAATTTCATAATATTTTCATAGGTGTCAATTTCTTATAAGTCAAAATAAAATAATAAAATATGAAACTGTGACAACCACAACTAAAAATAATATATATATATATATATATATATATATATATATATATATATATATATATATATATATATATATATATATATATATATAAAAGCACAAATGTAGCTATAGTGCTTTGGTTTCGTGAGCCATTTTTTTTTCCCAAGTTTTGAACAGTAACTGTAATGTCAAGTGGCATTGTAGCTATAATAGCTATAGTTTTTTTTTTTTTTTTTTATATTTATGTGAACTGGTATATATATTGTTATATTGACACAACAAATTTCACAATTATTGATGTGCACGAATGCGCTAAAGCATTGTAACTATAGTGCTTTGGTTTCATGAGCCACTTTTTTTTTTCCCAAGTTTTGAACAGTAACTACAGTGCCAAGTGGCTACAATAGCTACAATTTTTTTTTTCCTTTTAAATATTTATGTAAGCTGGTATATAAATTGTTATACTGACACAACAAATTTCACAATATTTTCACAATTATTGACGTGCCAATTTCTTACAAGTCGAAATAAAATAATAAAATATGAGATTGATCAATTATAACTAAAAATAAATGTTTGAGAAAATATTACAGCACTTATTGTGCAGTGCTTTTGGTTTATTCAACTGATACGATAACTACAGTGCCTAAAGTGTTTTTTTTTCTTTTAAATATATATGTAAGTTAGTACGTATATTGTTATATTAACACAACAAATTTTACAATATTTTCACAATTATTGACGTGTCAATTTCTTACAAGTCAAAATAAAATAATAAAATATGAGACTGTGACCAATCACAACTAAAAATAAAATATTTTGAGAAAATGTTACAACACTTATTGTGTAGTGCTTTTTTTTTTCTTTTAAATATTTATGTAAGCTGGTCTATATATTGTTATATTGACACAACAAATTTCACAATTATTGATGTGTCAATTTCTTACAAGTCGAAATAAAATAATAAAATATGAGACTGTGACTAGCCACAACTAAAAATAAATGTTTTGAGAAAATGTTACAACACTTTGTGCAATGCTTTTGGTTTATTCAACTAGCATGGTAATTACAGTGCCTAAAGTTTTTTTTTTTTTTAAAAAATTTTTTTAGTAATCAGTTTGTGTTGTTGTTGTTGTTGTTTTTTTTTTTTTAAATATTTATGTAAGCTGGTATATATATTATTATACTGACACAACAAATTTTACAATATTTTCACAATTATTAATGTGTCAATTTCTTACAAGCCGAAATAAAGTAATAAAATATGAGACTTTGACCAACCACAACTAAAAATAAATGTTTTGAGAAAATGTTACAATATTTATTGTGTAGTGTTTTTGGTTTATTCAACTGGTACGGTAGCTACAGTGCCTAAAGTTGTTTTTTTTTTTCCCCTTAGTAATCGGTTTGTGTGTGTGTGTGTGTGTGTGTGTGTTTTTTTTTTTTTTAATATTTATGTAAGCTGGTATATATATTGTTATACTGACACAACAAATTTCACAATATTTTCACAATTATTGTCGTGTTAATTTCTTACAAGTCGAAATAAAATAATAAAATATGAGACTGGGACCAACCACAACTAAAAATAAATGTTTTAAGAAAATGTTACAACTCTTATTGTTATTACAATATTTTCACAATTGTTGAGATCTCAGTTTCTTATACATCAAATAAAAAAATGCTAGGTCCACAACATTTTAACATTAATTTATATAGTGCCTAAAGTTTTTTTTTAAAATATTTATGTAAATTGGCATATTTATTAATTATATAGAAAGAGCCAAAGGCTCATGAATAGTGTTTTTTTGGTTAGTGAGGTGCACTTTCTCTTTTCTTTTTTCTTTTTTTCCCTCTTCAAGTATGCCAGTTGGTTTGAGCTTTGTTTTGTTTTTGTTTTTTGTTTTTTTGCGTTTTGTGTTTTTTGTTTTTTTTTTAAGATCTCTATATGTTTACTTTGTACTTGCAATGCAAGTTTACATTGTAAATACACAAAAGTGGTTAATATTATACACATTTGCACAAAAACTGGTACACATTGTACAAAGTTTGTAAATGCGTACAAAATTTGCCAATTTTTTTTGTGTCTACAATATAAATTTACATTGTAATTAAGTACAATGTATACATAGAGATATTATGAAAATATTGTAACGCATGTGTCAATTCCTTATGGGTCAAAATAAAATAAAATAAAATAAAATAATAAATATTATACCGAGATCTAGCACAACTAAAAATGTCGTGACATTTTGTTGTTATTACAATATATTTACAATTATTAAGGTGTAAGTTAGAGGTCAAAATAAAATAATAAAATATTGGACTGGAATTTGTCACGGTCTTATATGATTGAGATTAACTTTTTATGACATAATTATCAAAATTCTTAAAATTAATGTCTCTTTTGATTAATGTAAATCTCTATGTATTTTAAAAATCAAATGATTTATATTTATATTTTGTGATACAAATAAAATTTAAAATTGATCTTAATCACTAGTTTTTTCCCCCATGGCTAGCATGTGCCTTGCACGTGCTGCCTTGACTAGTTTTTATAAAATTGTTAACGAATGTATTAAGGACTTTTTATTTGAAATAAAAAAAAAAAAAAACTGATTTTTTATATTTCATATAAAAGCTGTAACAAAACTTTTCTAAAAGAGAAATGTATGTTCACTATATTTTAATAATAATTTCACAACAAATCATAAGTGGCAAGATGTTACTAATTGTTACAGTTGGTAAAAAAAAAAAAAAAAAAAATTCAGTGGTGAGTCTAAATTAAAATCAGTAATAACTTTTCGCTTAAAATTTGTTGTAAAATTTCTTCTATTTATTTTTTATTTTTTTAAATGTTGTAGACAGCATTACTTTATTTAAACTAAAGCTGAGAAAGCAAAAAAAAAAAAAAAGAGTTGTAATTAAACTAATAGTTGCAGGTTTGGTTAGAGGGCCTACTTGGCGACATTGCTGCTTCGGCCTATTTTGATGTTCATTAAGGTTTTTTGATACTGTTTTGCTAATAAATTCCCAGGCAGCTATTGGTCTGGTTTCTCCCAAAAAAAAAAAAAGGAGTTTTCTCTTCGGTTCACATTGACAAATGATAATGTAATTAGCCAAGGCACGTGTAAAGTGATGCATGACAAACCATAAAATCAGATCAACCAAGAACAATAATACTGATTTTGATTATTTTTAGGAAAAATATAGAAATTACTTTTGGTTATTTTCATTCTTTCAAATACACATTTCCTCTACAATCAAAATCTTTATGCCTAGTCTAGAAAAATATATAAAAGGTTGAAGTATAATAATAAAGCCTGTCAGTAATTAGTAATTATTTTTTTCCTATCACTATAAAAATTTATATCCTATCACTATTTTTTTCCCTCTAAACAAATAATTTTATAGTTATAGTAATTATTGGTAGGTATCCGTTATTCCTTCACAAAAAAAGAAAAAAAAATTCCTTCACAAAAAAAGAAAAAAAAGAAAAGAAAAAGAGAGTATGATTGTCAAATATCAATAGTTGATTTGATG
This sequence comes from Quercus suber, assembly GCF_002906115.3. Classification (NCBI taxonomy): domain Eukaryota; kingdom Viridiplantae; phylum Streptophyta; class Magnoliopsida; order Fagales; family Fagaceae; genus Quercus; species Quercus suber. The sequence continues at coordinate 337,612 of NW_027070075.1, forward strand.
TGGCAAAATATTGAGACGTTAACGAAAAGCAAAACTTCTTTTGTTGGAGGAATATCAAATCAGGATAAAATTAGGAAACTGAGGTAAGGGAAAAGGTAAAATCCTAGTAATCAACACCTAGGGGTTACCTGAAATCAGTATTAAGTAAAGACAAACTTTAGAATAAATGACTAAGTAACAATGGTAAATTTTGCAATTCAAAGAAATGCGCCGGGGAGATGGGGCAACCCTTATGTGCTCAGGGCAGCTGAGAGAGAGATGCACACCAATGCGTGTATTAGTGGAGGAGAGGCGACTCAAACTTTGGATACCAATGTGCTTACTATTGACCCAAGGCATCGACCACTAGGCCACCTCCCGCGTTGGCAATTCAAAATTTTATCTATTCAAAAAATTCTCTTACAAGTTTATTGGAACCAATTTAAATAGACTTTCAAAGAGGGCATAAAAAGGAAAGTAGTTAAAATATAAACACATAATCCATCAAATCTTCAAGATAAATGACATAAATGAAATTGTCATCGGACAATATCAAATGAGCACACCAATGTCATGTAACTCGAAGTATTTTGAAGTATTATTATTATTATATTATTAAGAGAAAAAGTTAATAAATATTTTAAGGGCATTGATTTACGACTATTTTTAGAAACTTTTTTTATAAGAACAGAAGGAGGTAATTAGTCTTTTTAAATTTTTTTTTATAACTTTATATATTTATCATGAAAGTAATATAAAAACTCTCTTAAAATATATAGTTAATTAACAAATATCCTAAACACTCATTAACTTGGCCTTATTATTATATGAACAAGTATATAACAGTTTTGACAACAACTTGAGCTCACATTAACATTATTATTTTATCTACCACTAACAATCTGCCCCATCAACAAATATAAAACATTTTGGGTAAAATTTACACAAATTCAAAACCAATTGAAATCACGTGTAAAATGTAAAATCTCAAAGATACAAGAGGTAATTATTTCTCTATATTGAGTTTATGAGATACAACTAGGAGAGTATATATACTATAGACAAAGCATATACAAGGAATATACATATATTAAGGAATATATTAGCATAGGAAAGGCAGTGACAAATTAGTGGAGTTTGTCTGCACGTGGGTCGCGCTCCTTTGATTGATTTCCTCTGTTTCAGCTTTCCATAACAGAGGTTCTTGTTGACTTAGTTTCTGCAACAACTGTCGGGATTATATTAGGAAATGAGTTTGCTATCTTGCCCACAAGATCAGCTCTATCATGAATGGAAATACTTTCCTTAACATCCCCCCGCAAGCTGATGAGACATGGAGTAACCAGAAGCTTGGACCGTAACACTGAGAAGCGTGGAGTAGATAAACCCTTTGTAAAAATATCAGCAACTTGATCATCAGTCAAAATAAAGCAAATCACCATATCTTTATTAACAACTTTTTCATGAATGAAGTGGTAGTCGACCTCGATGTGTTTGGTTCTAGCATGGAAAACTGGGTTTGAAGCAAGGGCCAACGCACCAACATTGTCACACCACAAAGTGGGAGGTGAGACCAAAGGGACATGGAGATCCTTGAGGAGCATTCGTATCCAATATAAGCTGGCAGTGGTGATAGCCATGGCCCGATATTCAGCTTTTGTACTTGAACGAGCCACGACGGGTTGCTTCTTGGCACTCTAGGAAACAAGACAAGGGCCAAGAAAGATGCCAAATCCAGTTGTTGATCGTTGGTCATTGGGATTGCCATCCCAATCAGAGTCACAAAAGGCATGAAGCTTAAGTGAGCTTTCAGGGAAAGACAAGCCATGATCTATGGCCCCTTTTAAGTAGCGCAACACCCGTTTAGCAGCAGTCCAGTGATCAGATGTAGGTGAGTGCATAAATTGACATAACTGATTTACTGAGAATGCAATGTTAAGACGTGTAAGAGTGCAATACCGGAGAGCACCAACAATTTGCCTATACTCAGTGCCATTTGGTAAATGTGCACCATAAAAACGCGAGAGTTTAGAACCAGAGGCAGTGAGGGTGGAAGATGGTTTAGCACCAACCATGCGAGCACAATGGAGGAGCTCTGAAATGTACTTGGATTGCGACAAGTGGAGACCATGGGAATCTTGGACTGCATGAACACCTAAAAAATAAGATAGCTCACCCAAGTCTTTCAATGGAAAGTCAGATTGAAGATGCTTAATCAAGTGCAACATATGTGATGTATGAGTGCTAGTGACCAATATATCATCGATATAAATAAGGACATAAATGTGAATAGTAAAATGATGAAAGGTAAACAAGGAGTCATCAACCAATGATTCAAGGAACCCCAAATGGATAAGAGATTGCCGAAGACGAGTGAACCATGCATGAGGGGCTTGCTTAAGCCCATATAAAGCCTTGTGTAACCGACAGACATGATGAGGAAGCTTAGGATCAATAAATCCCTTTGGCTGTTCCATATATACTTATTCAAGAAGAGAGCCATGCAAAAAAGCATTTGGGACATCCAACTGGTGAATGGACCAATTAAAATGCACAGCTAGTGCGAGGATAACATGAATTGTGGTGGGTTTGATAATAGGGCTAAATGTCTTAGTGTAATCAACTCCATCCTCTTGATCAAACACTTTAGCAACAAGTCTTGCCTTATAGCGATCAATTGAACCATCAGCCTTTTGTTTAAGATGGAAAATCCATTTATTCCGAATAATTTTTCTGTTGGGCAATCGAGGACAAGGGTTCCATTAGCTAACAAGGCACCAAATTCTACCTCCATGGTTGCTTGCCATTTAGGGAGTTTGAAAGCTTGGTTAAAGGTGGTGGGTTCGGTAGGAAGTGAGTTGGCATGAAAGGCCTTAAGAGGATGGCATGTGGAGTAATAGAGCTTATGGTTTGGGAAGTTTTTAGGGCGGGAAGCACTAGTCATGGAACGGGTTACCATTCGGGTGGAGGGAATAGGTGGTTGAGAAGTCTCTGGTGGGTTAGGGTGGGGAAGGTTGTCAGATGTGGAAAGTAAGGAATTTGGAGAAGGTGATTGAGGTGGAGACAAGTGTTGGTGAGGAGGAGGAGATGGAGAAGATAGTAATGGAGAGTAGGTTTAGGTGTCCATAGGAGATTAGGAGGAATGAGAGTCTAGGGGAAAAAGAGAAATACCTGGATGTGGAGGCATTGGTAGAAGAGGTGATTCATCAAGGCGAGAGTTCTCTGCATGAGGACAGAGAGATGGCGCATTCTTGGCAGGAAAATCTTGCTTATTAAACACCACATCACGAGAGATATAGACTCTATTTGTGGAGGGGTCTAGACATCGATAGCCATGGTGATTTGAACTATAACCCAAAAAAAATACATTTTTTTCTCCTAAAGGTGAGTTTGTGAGGATTGTATGGTCTCATTAGAGGGAAGCATGCACATCCAAAGGTGCGCAAGAAATTGTAGTAAGGGGCATGGTTAAACAATTTAAAATAGGGTGTTTAATTAGACAAAGTGGGAGTGGGTAGGCGATTGATAAGATATATCACAGTGAGAAAGGCATCAACCCAATATTTTGTTTGGAGTTCCGAATGTGCAAGTAAGGCCAAACCTGTGTCCATTACATGTCTATGTTTTCTTTCGGTGACACCATTTTGTTGAGAGGTGTGTGGGTAGGAAATTTGATGTAAAATGCCATTTTGAGCCAAATTTTTTTTTTAAAGTGAGTGGAGGAATACTCTCCACCACCATCAGATTGTAGGCTCTTAATTTTTGTTGAAAATAAGTTTTCCACCATACATTTAAACCTAATGAAGCAAGTGTAAACATCAGATTTGGATTTCAAAGGAAATAACCAAGAAATCTTGAATAATCATCAATGAAAATTACATAAAAGCGACAATAACTAAGAGAGACAACTGGTGATTGCCATACATCTGAATGCACTAATTGAAAGGGAAGACTAGACACTCTATTTGAATTGAAAAAAGGAAGACTTTTGCATTTGGCTAGTTGACATGAGTCACAAAAAGTTTGTTTATTATTTGAGTCACTTATTGGAAGCTTATTTTTATGAATGACTTGATGAACTGTAGACATTGTGGGATGGCCTAGCCGTTGGTGCCATACCAAGGTAGAGGTTTGAATTCCAAGGAAGGCAGTGAGACCCCGAAATTTATGGAAGGAGAGGCAATGCAAGGGAATGGGATAGAGTCCATCTCTACTATGCCCGCGCAAGAGAACTCGACCTGTTCGAATTTCCTTCACCAAAAAATAAGTTGCTATTAGTATAAAGAAGCAATCATTTTCTACACAGAATTTTTGTATGGATAGCAAGTTAACAGGTACATCAGGACAATGAAGTACATTTTTTAATTGATAGGTAGAATTTTGAGTAGTGAGAGTGGTAGAGCCAGTATTAGCTATTGGAAGACCAGAATCATTGCCCACAGCCACGTCGGCACTGCCTTAATATGGTTCTCGTGATAGATTGAGGTTCTCCACATCTGCAGTGATGTGTTGATTGGCTCCACTATCTGCATACCATGGTTGTTCTTTTTCTTCTGCAAACAGAGAGTTGCTTTGAGCAACCATAGTAGCCAATTGGGTTGGAGGATGTCGACCTTGGTAAGAGTAGTCCATTCGATGATAACAGTCAAGTGCTTGGTGATTTGATTTACCACATATTTGGCAAGGTGACCGAGAGGAGTTGAAGGGTGAGGATGAAGGCTGATTTGGCCTCTGCTTTGGAAGATTGGTGTGATGCGATTTTTGGTTTTGAAATGGCAATTGTGACTTGGATGGACCATTGATTTTCTATGCTCTGTTGAACATTGGTTTGCGATCTTTGTTGTGTTGTTTATTTGAGTATAAAGCAAAGCTATTTGAGTTTGTTGAAGTCATGATGCCTTGATTTTTGGAAGAGTTTCATGATTCAACAACTCAGCTTCGAAGTCAACATATGTCCAGGAGGCTTCTCGGGTTGCAAGGCTAAATGTTGTGATGAAGGCATTGAATGATGGATTTAGACCATTGACTATGTATGAAATCAGATCATCGTCATCCATTGGCTTAATAGTGGCAGCAAGTTGATCTGCCCATGACTTAGCCAATTGGAGATACTTTAAGCGAGATTGAGATTCTTGTCGTAGAGTCTGTAATTGGCGTTTTAAGTGAGCAATGCAAGATTTTGATTGGGAAGCATATCTAGTTGCCAAAGAATTCTAGACTTGGCATGATGTGTTCAGTCCATAAATAGTGGAAAGAACATTAGGAGTGAGAGTTGCAATTATCCAACTCAAGGCAAGTTGGCCCTTTTTGTATCAAAGCACATATTCTGGGTTCTTAACTTGTTTTTCTCCAGCAATTGTGTGCTTGTTAGGACACACCTTTGAGCCATCAACAATGCTCAACAAGTCAAAGCTTCACAAGATGGGCAAGAATTGAGAGACCCATTACAGGTAATTTGTTCCATCTAATTTTATGGAAATCAAGGGAGTTATATTGGGTGTTTGGAAAAAATTGGCAGAGGAATTTGAGTTTGAGTCAGCCATTGGAGAAGTTTGGTGTGAATCAGAGGGCTCTGATACCATGTAAAATCTCAAAGATACAAGAGATAATTATTTCTCTATATTGAGTTTATGAGATACAACCAGGAGAGTATATATACCATAGATAGAGCATATACAAGGAATATAAATATATTAAGGAATATATTAGCACAGGAAAGGCAGTGACAAATTAGTGGGGTTTGTTTGCACGTGGGTCACGCTCCTTTGATTGATTTCCTCTGTTTTAGCTTTCTATAACAGAGGTGCTTGTTGACTTAGTTTTTGCAACAGCTGTCGGGATTATATTAGGAAATGAGTTTGCTGTCTTGCCCACAAGATCAGCTCTATCATGAATGGAAATACTTTCCTTAACATAAAATAGTTTGTGTCTAATCTCTTATATATCTTATTATACAGTAAATCCAAGTGTTGAAAGTGTGAGACTAAAAAAAGAAAGCAATCTTGAAGAAGCTAGTCTATATATACTATCTAATTATACTTACGTTGATTACCCAAAGCTTTTAGACTTTGAACACTTTGGCAAAGCCATGAAAATGATGAATATCAAACCCCTTGTCCATGTCCTCCTACTCCTGATAGCACCAATGGCGACGCCACTCAGAGTCTAGAGTGTTCCCAAGAACACCCTGACTTGAAAAAAAAAATTATATATAATAATTTAAAATTTTTTATTTGTTTACCCTTAAAAAAAAAAAAAATATACAGGAACACCCTTAAGCCTTATCAGGAACACCCTTAAAATTTTATGCCAAACAAATTTTGAACTAAAATCTAAAAAAAAAATTGTAATAGAGAATCTGGAAAAAAAAATTGTAACAAAACAAGCTCAAAAAAAAAAAGCCCAACTTCAATCCTAAACAAATACCCAAAGGCCAACCCAAACGTATTCTAAAAAAAAAAAAAAAAAAAACCAACCAAAAGGCAAAAGCCAATACAAAATACAAATACTTGTCCACCTAAAACCTAAAATTAGAAACCTTTCCTAACCTAAAGAAAAAAACCTCATCTGATGAGGCTCATTAGTCATCAACGACAATGCACGTCTTCGCCTAAAACCTCATCATCAAGCACATAAGCGTGACGCAGTGACGATGTCTCTGCTTGAAACTTGAGCAACAAAGCTTGGATGATGGATCGGCCATCAGAGATCGGAGATCGGTCCAATCGGATCAGTGCTTGTGACGCCGACGCTTGGCCTCGAATCCTTTCTTGCCTCCAACGCCTCAACGTGCTGTCGCGACCCTCGGCGCCACCCTTCAGACCTCCCTCAAGGTATTTTACACTACTTCTCTCTCTTTTTCTCTCTTAATCTTTGGGTTTTGCTCATTTGCTGTAGAGTGTGGACTGTTCTGTTTTGAGAGAGAGAGAGAGAGAGAGAGAGAGAGAGAGAGCTCTCTTTCTTTTTGAATTGATTCTCTCTCTTTAAGTCTTTATAATTATTCAATTTATTTGCCCCTGTTTTTTTTTTTTTTGACTTTATCTGTTGGTGTGTCACTGTGTTGGTCAGTTGGTGTTGGTGAGTTTGTCTTTTAGTGTTGAATTTATTTGATTAGCTCCTCTTGTGCGAATCTTATCTATTGAGTGGGGGTAGATGGGGCCATGGGGCCGTGTGGTGTGGGGTTAGGGTGGGATATTTGAATTGGGGAAGTAAAGGCATGCAGAGGCAATGTTGTGTGCACACATAAGGTGTGTGCTAGTGTGTGTGCTAATGCACTGTAGGGTGTGTGCTAGCTAGACTTTTAGTAGTTAGTAAAAAAACAAAATTAATGAAACAACTAAACACCAATAATTAATAATTTAATTAACTAATACATTATAAAAGACAAACAAATTAAATTATGTTAGGCTAAACAATAATTAATAAATTAATAATTAATGAAACAACAATACAACAAATTATAGTTTATAAAAGACAAACAAATTTATGAAACAACTAACAATAATAATTAATAATTTTATTAATATTTCAAATAAACTTATAGTTTATTGTATAGATACCTGACTCATTTCTTTTCTTTTCATTTTTTTTCTTTTTGAGGTTTTTCGGTGTACAAAACGCAAATTTGTTTTGGTTTTAAGATTTTTTTTTTTAAGGCCAAATCTTGAATTTCGGCCGGTATTTACCGAAATATCCTGAAACACTCAAAATAGACCGAAATGACCCGAAATTTTTTCAAAGTGGAATAGGAACACCTTAGACAAAATTCCTGGAGTCGCCACTGATTCCTAGCCTCCAAATGTAAATAAAGAGATGATTTCCCTAAATAGAATCATATTAATTACAAGCTGTTCTAATAGAATTACCTTATACGAGCTTCCTTATATTATATATATAGCTTAAGCGAAAGAGAGGAAAGGAGAGGGATGAAAATAGTTCAATATATTAGTAGTACGCCCGTAATTAAAATTTTATATTAAAGTAAATAGATTTTAAAAATATTATTGAAACTGTAGGAGCTATATAAAATTTTAATAAAGTTTCATCTAGATAAATTATCGAAATACAAACATATATTATTATATTAAAATAAATAATTATGATAGATTATCTAAATAATTAATATAAATTTTAAATTTCTTGAATTTTTTTAAATAAAACTTTTTTTTTTTTATACAAGAAAGAATTTCTACTCTACCTTAATCTAAGTGTATATGTGTGTGAAGTTCCCTCTTGGAGACTTGAACCCTGACCCTTACCCCCCACACCCCACAAGCATTTATACTTATGGAGTGAACTATCATAATTAATGAAAATTTAATAATTTTTCATGAGGAGAAATAGCCACTTAATACAACTATGGCTTCTAAACCAAATTTTTATTATATAACATAATATATATGACATGTTCAACTGCACAATCATTCTCTTTATAGTTTTTAATCACTTCTATTTACTACAAGTATGGTGTATATTAGTTTAGGTATAACTCTATTATCTAAGTTTCAAGAAATTAAATTCTAGTCCAACTAAGATTTTAGTGTTAAAAAAATTTAAAATTTAAAATTTTAGTTTATTTATATTAATCATTTATCATAATTTTATATTTTACTATAAAAAAACATGCACGTTGCATATTGTCCCTGGAATGATAGTACAGTGGTTAAACTTAAAACCAATGAGTTTACATTTTTCTCTAGACTAATGAGCTAACCACCCGAGTACCCAATGAGGGATATATTGATGAATATATAGTTCTAATGCTATTTTCTTATTCATTTTATATTGCGTACTTATTATAATTATTCACTCATGTTCAACGAAAATTGTGTTCCTTTCAAGATCCCTCCCTTTTTATTTAAAAAAGTTCAAGAGTTGCTTATGTCTTGGCCGGACTTAGACTTTTAACTTAGATGAGATAAGGAAGTATTACAAATTTGAAGGGTCCATTTACCATGGAAACGACATGGAAAAAGAATCTCCTAATCTGTTCCATTTCTTTACCAAGAGATAAGGATGAATGATTGAGGTCCTATGTATACCAATTCAAATGCATTCCATGTGGTGAAGACAGGGGCCTAAGGGGTGCGCGGCAGGGGGCCGTGGACCTTAGCTTTTTAAAATTCTTCCTCTCTTCGATATTTTTATATAAAAATTTATGTGTAAAATTTAACTAAGGGACTCCTTCTATTTTTTTTTTTTTTTTTAAATTGTACAACATTTATATAAAATGACTAATGCATCATTTTTATGCCCTCATAATATTTTTATGGCATGCGTAGTTCATTAAATTGAAGTGTATTCAAGGTATATTTTGATTTTTTCCAACCAACGCTAATCAACGAAAAAGGCAAAAGCATAGTACAATCCTTGTTCAAAATGGATCATCTCGCTTTCAAATGAAATTGAGATAATCCAATTTTATGGTTGTTAGGCTACGAGAAACGAAATGGGTAGCAAAGAACAATACAATTCTCGTTTAAAAAGGATCATCACATTTTCAAATGAAATAGAGAAGATCCAATTTTATGGTAGGCTACAAGAAATCTATTCTTTTTTTTATAGTACTTTGGATTCTCACATTATCAACTTTATTTTTACCCTTTCTTCGGTGGAAATTTACCTTGATTCTACCCATTTTTTTCAAATGTAATGAGATAATTTTCCCTAAATATAATCATATTAATTAAAAAGATAATGAGTATCACACGCTTACAATTGTACACTCACTACACAAGCACGTAGGTTGAAATCATGTGTTTTGAAAATACAATTTCAAAGAGGGTGCGAACGGAGTGTCTGGAGCGAGTGTGTAACAAAAAGCTAACTATTTAGCTTCAAGCTTCAATCGATATTTCAACAAGTGAACCACTGAACTACAGGTATGCTGACAACTGCTTGAACATTGTTTATGGTTTGCAATATCTAGTTAGCTCATCCCATGTAAATGAAGTTGTTATCCAACAATATTATGTAGTTTAAATGCACCCAAAAAGAGTTGCTAGAAAAAAAAAAAAAAAAAAAAACTCAATTGTATATTTTGGCCTAGTTTTTAAAGTTTTTTTTTTTTTTAAATTCTTTTAATTAATTTTTTTTTAAAAAACTTATTTATTAAAAAAGAAAACCACCTATATGTGCTAAGATGGGTTATATAATAGTGAAAGATCCGATTAATTAGGGTTTTTTTTTTTTTTTCCTTGTCCTTCTCACTTCCCAGGTTAAATGGCTTTATTTATTTAATTTTTGTGGTGCTCTTTTACCGTTTTAAAACTAAGGGATATTTTATACTAGTAATTTTATTTGACACCCTACGTTTCTAAAATTTTCTAGTCACGCTCTGCGTGGTATTCAAAGACCTGTCATACAACCATATATGTCTCTCTAATTGATGCTACATCATTCTATCATTTTCTCAAAAAAATACTACTAATATATAATGCTACCCCCATGTCATATTATTCAATTATTCTCCTGTAACTAATTTTCATTGATACTTTTGGATTTGGATCTGGTACAATTTGGGGTGTCTATATATGGGGTAGTTAGGGTTGTGTTTGAGGTTAGATTTCCACTCGATCCGATCAAGTCGGGTTTGGAATAACACCACTTGTCGCCAATTGTGGGTATATGGGTCTAGGACCGCCATGACTTCACTATTCCTACAGTCAAATTGGTTGAAATCACTAGGTCTAGTTGATATACCATAGATTATGATGGAGCTATAATTTCTAGTGGAGATTTGATGGATCTCATTACATTTTGGCCAAGATCTTACCAGATCTGGCTAAGATCTTGACGTATTTGCTTTAACTTTGTCAAGATCTTGTCAAATTTAGTTGAGATCTCGCTAGGCTTGATCAAATTCTAGTCACATTTGGTGGAGAAACCAACATATTGGCAAAAAATTGCAAAGTCTAATGGTGGCAATTGGTCAGATCATTTGGAGGTCAGATTTTCTTGCAAAAAAGACATGCCACTCCACCGTTGGTTGTTGGATTTTCTTGGTAAAGAACCACCGTTGACTGTTGCAATAATTAGTTTGATTGATTTCTGGTTTGGGTTTGATTGGATCCTTTAAATGGGTCGGGTTGCTCGAGTAAGTGGACAACCTACGTGGCACGTGCAATAGCTAGTTATTGCATATTTCAATTTAATAATTTTAATGATTAATGATGTAAATAATTTACTAGAACAATATTTTAATATCACGGCAAGTGTTATTACTGATTAGTTTTAGAATAATAGTGTAAACTTACATTTCTAGGATGAGTGGCAGTTTATAAAATAAAAATTGAAATATCAAGGACATCAAATGACATACATCTATTTTACCTATCATTTTACAAAATACTCTTAACGATTTAAAAAAAAGAAAAAGAAAAAAAAGGAAGCTGCTTTATTTATTCCTTTTCACTAATAAACCTCTCAACCAAGTCATCTATTAAACATAATTTTGGACGATCGAGAAGGCCCACAACCACAAGTGACGACTCATCTCTGGCTTTTTTGCCCAAAGCTTCTACCTTGTGCTCGTCACATGAGGGACCTTTTAACCGAGGCAACATGTCAATGTTCTCTGTCAAGTCACAACTCTGATTTTCCGCTGCCTGTGAGATAGACCCATTGATCCCACCAAACTTCTCGAGCACTGCGTTGTTTTTGTTCTGAGTACTATTTTAAATTTTTGTCCTTGCTCATCGCACTGATTTTGAGTTTAATGAGTTTGTCGTCGTCGGAGCTGATCTTTCACTTGACTTTCTCGATCTCTCTTCATCAAAACCCCAACTATTATGGGTTTTGGATTTTTCAGAACCATTCTTTTGGTTTCCACCTGCCTTCATCCAATCCCCGTATTGCTTGGGAGAGTTGGGAGTGAAAGGGTGGCTTGGACAATGTTTATTGTCATGACCAAGCAATCCACATTGGAAGTACAAGGTAGGGAGTCTCTCAGAAGGTGACCCAAGTCTTCCCACCATCAAGATTTACTATGTTACCTCCTCTGCGGAGAGGCTTAAATCGACCTGGATCCTCATGAATCGTGCTTGCTTAGATAACCAAGACCGCTTATCTGTCTCGATGTAACGACCTAAGTTGTTCCCCAAATCTCTTCCAACCTCCTTTGACAAGTTCTCAAAAGGGAGGCCCTAAATCTGAACCCAGAAAGGTGAGTGGGTGAAATCTATGTTTGAGATTGACAAGCCTTTCCTCCATCTACACAGGAGTAGCAAGTTGTTATCAAAGTTCCAAAGGCTATTTCTCTCTACCCATTTCATCTGGTATTCTGAAGTGAACTTGAATTGGAGAATATCTTTCCCGACATCAACTATTCTTAGTTCAGAACCCATCTTCTAGGCAACCCTGATGGTGTTCTTTAAGGTCCATTGGTTCTGATGTCTAGTTGATAGAAGCTTATCGAAGAGGTTTAGAGCACATTCTTCCATGAGGTTTGATTTTTTCATGGTTGTGATGGGAATGTTACTTCTTCATCCTTAGTGAGGCGAAGATGTTGGAGGCCCTCAATCACATTCTGGTCCATTGAAAAGAGGTAGAGGGTGAAGGCTTTGGGGGTTTGGAAGTGAGCACGGTGGGGTGTCTGTATAGAAAGTGAAAGGAAGAGCCCTTAGGAAGGGAGGGGAGACTCGAGGGAGGTCGAGAGGGAGGGCCTCCTACATGGGGAGGGACCTAAAGGTTTTCACTTCCTTTACTTCGTCGTATCATTTTCAGAACATTAAACGCTGATAGGTAAATTTATTGAAGTAATATATATATATATATATATATATTTTTGGTTGAAGTTCCGTCACAGTGAACTATGTACGTTGACTATAGTTTTGTCATTAATAAGCTATTGTTATTGATATTTATCCATTTGGCATTTGATTTTGATATCATGAGAACCAAAATCGTTACTGATATTCTTGTTCTTTTGCTAGTTATTAATCTTTCCAGTGCAAATTCTTTCTCAAAAAAAAAAAAAAAAAAAAAAAAACCATAAAAAGTTTATGAACCAAATTCTAGTGCAAATTAATATCTCCTATTTTAATATAATGTTAAATTACTAATTTTTTTGAAAGTTAAAATTGTTGTGAAATAGTAAATTTAATCATTTATTAACATAATTTCAACAATAGATGCAGTACCATAGTAGTCGTCTTCTTCTTTTTATTGAAAACTTATGGCCTGTTTGGATGTTTAAAAAAGGAGGGGGAGTAGAGTAGAGGGAGGGAGAGTAATCTAATTACCTTGTTTGGAAGTTTTTTAAGGAAGGAGGGGGAGGGGTTTGGAGGGGTTTCAACTCCCTCTAGCCCCCCATTTTTAATTCCCTCAAATTGGAGAGATTTGGAGAGAGAGTAGAGTACATAAACTATTGACCAAGTAAATTACCTAATTTACCCTTATTATATTAACAAAATTACACAAGGGAAGGGCTAATTACTCCCTTCCCCTTTACTAATTTTAAAAACATCCAAACAAGGTGGAGGGGAATCATTTTCCTCTACTCTCCTCCCCACTACTCCCCTCCCCTTCCCTCTACTCCCCTCTACTCTCCTCCCTCTCTAAACTTCCAAACAAGCCATTAGTTTTCATTTTACAATTTTGGCATGGTAATTCCTTTGGCATGCATGCCTGCACCTGAAACACATTTTCAGTGTAGATTAAGTTATGCATATTTCAAATTTTCATTTTAAATTAGACTGTGCTGCTGCTTTTGGTTACTATTGATGAGTAAAATTATAGCGCGCAATTATTTAGCCCGTCGCCTTGATCATGAATGGGTTCTACGGCTTAAGGCTGATGGGGCAAACTATAAGAGAAGCTGAAAACTCAAAAAGACTGACGGACAGTGACTTAACAAGAAGAAAGTAATCTCACTCAGGGGGTAACGCCAACAAGAAGTTGACGCCGCTACGACTGATGGGAATAAGGAAAGCTGACGGTCCTGAAACTGACGGTCTTAGTAAAACTTTGGCTTGGTCACCACGCATTAGTATATAAGGAAATGACTTGTATTCCACGCTTAATGTTAGTATCCTACAAGGAAAAAATTCCGTAATATACGCTCCTTAAGATTCCTATAAGAAAAGGATTTCTAGCCCAAGGAAGAGATGGTCAACCTTCTACTATTATAAAAGTTCCAATGCCCTCACAAATCAAGGTACGCATAATTACGCACTCTCTAGCACTCTAGAGTTGTAAAAAGTTCTAACTTGACTTTCGGAGGGTATTTGGCTGGCACCACACTAGTGCTCTCTGTTAGATCTTTTTTTTTTTTTTTTGGTGCAGGTATCGTTTCGAGTGTGTAAGTATTGTGTGACTCACTGGTGATATTTTCAACATCATCAATTATAATCCGAGAAATGTGATATGGAAAGTGGCATATATCTAGCTACCGGTGAATATATATATATATATATATATATATATTTTGAGAATCTATCTAACGGTGAATATAAAAAGTGAGAGATGGGGAAAAGGATCAAATAATGTAGTAATAAATGATGATATTTCTGGACAGGCCGGAATTAATGGCTTGTTTTGTTTCATTAAACAACCTTTTAACCCTTTAATATTAGTTTTTTTGTGAACTAAAACTAATTTTATTTTCAGGCGGCTAATGTGAAAGGAGTTTGACTTAAGCTATGCGGGATTCACGACTGATAGTGCTGACTGGTTGGTAAAGACATTCATTGTCCTTTCTGTCAATTTGGAGCTACCTGACAATAAGATTAATGTGGGCTTCTTTTGCCCCTCAAAGCTGCCTTGAGCACCATGTAGCTTTGTTGGACACTAAAAGCTCATTTCTTCTTTGTTTGTATTATACTCTCTCCCCCCAAATTGTTGGTCCTATATTTCATTTTTAGATGTCTCAAAATGTAGTCCTTTTTGAAAGGTTATTAAATAAAATTCTTAACTTGCCCTCTACTTTATTTAAAAATTCAATACTATTCTTTTGCAAGAGTTTAAATTAATGAGAGTAGTTTTGGAAATTTTTATTTAAAAATTCAAAACTATTTTCAAGAGTATAAATTATGTTTCCACAAGGTTTAATTGAAAGCCAACATATTAAATTATGTTTCCTTAAAAGGTTGGACTTTCTAAACATGACCAATAATTTGGGATGGATCATGAATATCAATTGGTAGCACAATCACCATTTACATTTTTCACTTATTTTATGCATTTTGACAATATTTAATATATATGTACATGATTTTTTAGCATATCTAAGATTTTTCGACGTATTGGAGGAAAGTATTAATTTTTTATTTATTTGGATAGAAGTATTTGAAGAGGACTTAGATTTAGTTTTTAAGCTTAAATGATTTGAATAAAAATTATAAAATATAAAATGGAAAACACTATGGATGGATTTAAGCTTTATTAATTTATAGATTTAAAATAGTCAAGTAAAAGATGTTATATTAAATCTATGGTATCCCAAGTGTATTTGTTAGAGCAAAATCCTCTAAGCTCAAAATCATTTTTTTTTAATTGTTAAATCCAAATTCAAGCTAAAAGTATCTAGTGTGCTTACTGCTTACAACACTTTAACTTCATATATTTATATAAGCCCTACCTTTGTGAACCTGCAATCTATCATGATGCTCTTTAACGTTTTGTTTTTATTATATTTCAAAGCTTATTTAGAGGTAACTGTAAGCAGATCCAGCAAGCAATTATTTGGTTCTGAATGGTAATGACTAGTAGAATCATAACTTATTTCCTAGTGATTTAAGGATTCTTGGGGCCACAGCAAAAAACACATGAATCATATTATATATCCATTACTTTCACCTTTTGGGGCATGGATGGATACTTATATGCTCTAATCCCCAGGCATTGGCTCTCAATTATGTTTCTTTCAATCTTCCCATTCCCTTTCATACCCCATTATCATTCTCAGTTATAATGTCATTCTGTTACACTAACTTATTTTTCTGCTATGAAATATAGGTCTTGATTACCTAGCGGTTGCTACTTATGATGATGCAATTCCGGCTCATCTTGTTCTAGATGCCAGGGTAAGAAATTAAAACTGTCTAATAAATTAGGCTTCTTATATCTGATCGACACTTTTTGCAGCTACACACACACACACACACACACACACACACACATATATATATTCCCTTATGTATATCAGAGAATTTGAGAGAGCTTCTTGTAATTTTCAGCTGGCATGTCTCTAACCATAAGTTTCATAGTTTCCATGCAAAATTTTGATGATCAATTGAGTAGAAGGATTTTTTTTCCCATCCTTAAAACAATTGAGTAGAAGTTGCATATTCTATTCAATTTGCTAGTATTTCCTGAATTTTTTTCATTAGTCATCTCTTGACATCAAGGAGATTGGATTTTGCTGCATTGGTATTTAAATTTAATGCGGGAAAATAAGATTGACATGTACTCAACACTAACACTACTAAAATGGTTCAGGAAATCGTTCTTGTGGAAGGTGTAAAGCTTGATCACGTCCAACCAGGAATATATTCCCTTCATTGTTTACCCCTTAGGTTGCCTAAAGCTGATGGATCACCAGCAAGATGTATTCTCATCAAATGATATTATGTATGTTTCATATTGTTTTAGCGATGTAGTATCGCCATTACTGTGACTTTATTAGCCATGTGATGTGTCTTATTCCTATGACTTTGTAAGCCATTTGATGCGTCTTGTGTTTGATGTGGAATAATTCAAAGTGTTTGGTGTGTTTGTCACTTCTGTGTTTGCAGAATTTACATGTTCTAGTTTTATTAGTTTGATGGTGTGCTCGTTCAAAGTGGTTTAAGTTGAAGTAGAAAACAGTAGTAATCCTATGAGATGTTGAGTGCAATAAGGCACCACCAAGTACAGGTTTACAATTCATGATAGGATGAGCCCAAGCGATATGCAGCAAAACAACCCATATTGACAACAATTTTACCATTCAGGATTTGTAGACTGAAAGGGAAATCATTGCAAATTTAGAACAGAATCACAGAGATTATTTTCGAAATTTAAAAGAATGCCAAATTCGTTTTGATAAAAGATTGACATAAAATATATTGAGAAACAATATATTTTATTGAATGGCTACTTACTTTATTTTTCATGGTATATTTGTTCTTGACTCGGTATATTTTCAATTCTAGACTTAAAAAAAAGAAAAAAAAGAATTCATACTTTTTGGTCCCCTGAGCTAAGATCTTTTTTTTAAAGCCAAAAATACACACTAGGCTATGCCGCTAAAGATGCTGCAATGGAAGGTAATGTGGCGCTTGCCGCTAACCAATGAAGCTTTGAATGAAAGGTTTCCTCTTTTATCCATTGAATGTTTTTCTTTGTAAATCTAAATATGAACCTTCGGAACGTGTGTTTTTGAAGTGCCCATGGCAGTGTAGTGTGGTCCTTGTCAACATGGCCTCTTCAACTACAAAATTTGGGGAGTCTTGAGTATTATAGAATGGGATTGGGGATTATGGGAATTATGGTATTTAACTAATTTTTAAAATCTGTAGGTTGGGAATTTTACCTAGAAAATCTAGGAGCACAACTTTTTGAGTCATAACTTTAATGTTGTAAAGTGAATGGTGAGAAAAAAGTAGTGAATCCATGTAAAAGATGATAGACATCAAATTACAATTTGTCACATAACTTTAATGTTGTAAAGTGAGTGGTGGAGAAAAAGTAGTGAGTTTATGTGAAAAGTGATAAACAGCGGATTATATTTTGTCACATAGGATAATTGTAGGAAAGTGTATTATATATAAAGCTTGTGGGTTTAGAATAATTGAATTCCACACCACATAGTTAGATGTGCCTTAGCTATTGACCTAAATTGTGTAGCATTTGAAGATTCAACAATAGCCATGCAGGTTCTTTAATATTTATTTGAGAATTGCATATTTTCGATAGTTTATTTGCATAATATAAGATAAAAAGTTAAAAGTTAGCTTATTTTCAAAAAACTAAAAATAGATTATTTAAAATAAAGCTGAAAAAAAAAATGGTGTAGGGCTCACAAAAAATATATAAAATAAATTTAGTTTATAGTCACTTCCTAAAATGGTGTCTAGGAAATCTTGTGAGACATTTTGACTTTGGTTTGTGGGCTAGAGATGATCTCCTTTGCTTTTGCACTTGGACTTGGAAATGAAATGGCCCATTGGGGCGCTTTTATAATAGCTCTGCGCCGATTACTAACTCTAACTTCACTATGGTAATAAATTCTCAATTATTATTCAACCTAAAATATAAAATAGCAACCGTGACGCAAATACCCAACAACTTTTCATTACATTAATTTGTATATATATATGTTATCCTCTATTTGATTACAGTAATATTTTTAAGTGAGCATGATATTATTTTTAAGTGAGCATGATCTAATGTGGGCCAACTCTTCAATTACATCAATAATTAGGAGATTTAGATCTAGATGCTTTTGTTGGAAACATAAATATATAAAATAAAAAATACAATTGAACTTACTTTATATTTTAAACAACCAAGCACATAAGTACGTAATATATATTTTTGGGATATATATATATGTGTGTAAATTCAATAAGTGGGGGATTTAAACCTAGATGATTTTGTTGGAAACATTAAAAAAAAAAAAAAAAAATACAATTGAACTTCAAGACTATATTTTAAACAATCAAGCACATAAGTAATATATATATATATATATATATATATATTTTGGGTATTAGGTTTCTTTAGAGTATTTGTTAGTGAACTTATTTTGAAAAAGTTTTGATACTAATTTTATGAGAAATATAAAAGAATGTAAAAAAAAGAAGAAGAAAGAAATTACTTTTTATGAGGAAGGAAAAAAAGTATCCTAAATGAATGCTCTTAAGCTATCTATTCTACTTCAAGAAATTGACTTAGTGGTTCCTAAGGTCTCATGGTATTCATGAGATTTTAAGTTCGAAATCTCTTATTGGCATCTTGAAGAAATTATTTCCTGTAATAACTTGGTGTGTATAAGACAAGAGACAACACATGTCCATAGAAATAGTTAGATACTGAAAAANTTTTTTTTTTTTTTTTTTTTTTTTTTTTTTTTTTTTTTTTTTTTAAATTTCCTATTACAGACTCTTCTCTCTCCTTTTTATAGCTTTGATTGAATTTTAATTTCGGTTAATACTTAGTTTTTTTTTTGGAAATAGGAAATTGAGTTTATGTCAAAACACGATCTACATGATTATGAATTTGAATATGCCTACTGATTTTTTGAGTAATAAATTATTATAAAGTCTATATTTTATTCCTTTTATTTCATTTTAATTTTGGTTAAGATAATATTGTAATAAATTTTTATTATTATGATAATCTCATTATTCCTTAAGAGATAAGAATTTTGAATAATAAATTTTAAACTTATAAAGTTTAGTTGTATATCAAATATAATATACTACAACAGAAGTTAGAAAAATATAGTTCACCTTAAAAAAAATTATTAATCAAACATACAAAATATAATGGTATGATATATTTGTATTTTGTAGAGATAAAAAGATAAAAAATACTTATAGAAATCTTTAAAAAAAATTAATATTTAAAGTAATTGTTACTTTTTATAAATTAAACCTCATCACATAATATTTATATATTCCTACACATTGCGTGGATTTGCTATTAGTTTTAATAAAAGTTATTGCATTTGAATAAAAAAATTTAAAAATAAATGTTTGCACATCAATTTACAAAGTCATTATAGTTAAATTTATAATATCCGATCATCACTTAAAAGTCTTTCAATAATTAACATAGATACATGACTCTAAAGTAAATAAGCAAATTGTGTGTTTATTTCTCAAAAATAAATAAGCAAATTGTCTTAATTTGCAGCCGCACGCCACCTGAATTCAGAGTGAAACAAAGTTTTCAAAAACAATGGAATAGCTTTCACAAAATTCAATCCACATGGATAATATAATATAGTAATGGATTTATCTGTCAACAAACCAAGAATAAAAAAACCAAGAAAGAAAGACAAAGAAAACAAAGCAACCTCTATATATAATCTAGTTATGTACTGTGGCAAAACCATGAACCCATGATCATGATGATGAACAAAACCAAACCCCATGACCTCCTTCTCCTTCTAGTGCTATCGTGCACTTGGGTGCTCACAGTTTCTGCTACCAGCGATGCCTATCCCAGCGTCTCCGACTGTGGCGTCGTAGACGAGGTCGTCGTTCCAGTACGGAGGGAAGTGTACGGAGAAGGTAAGATATTTGACATAAGCCACAGGTACAGGGAGGACATGCCGTCGTTTCAATCGGACGATGGGCTGGGCCAGTTCCTGTGGCTCCGCTTGTCCATGAAGAACGGCTCCGACGCCAACGTTTCCGAGCTCAAGTTCTCTACTCACTCCGGCACCCATGTCGACGCGCCGGGCCATATTTTCGACCACTACTATGACGCCGGCTTCGACGTCGACTCTCTCGACTTGGAAGTGCTTAACGGTAGGTCATCATCGTATTAATTAGTAGCATGGTTTTAAAAACTGATATGGTTAAGTTTGGTCTAGGTTTTTAAAACTATAGCAGTGATGAGCAGTGTTTATTACAAACTCGTTGTTTTAACTGTATAGACATTTTATTTTTTTGTAGTGGTATTTTTATGTTTTAGGTATTTTACTGTTTTAAAGTAAAAGTATCTATTCTCTCGAAATAAACGAATATTTTGGGCTAAAGTAAACTTGTAGTCGTAATTTTATTTGACAGTATCCTAGGTTTCTAAATTTTTCTAATCACACTTTTGTGTGGTATTCAAAGTTATTTTCCCCTTATGTAGAAAGTATTTGATCAATTATTATTTCTATTCATTTCTACTAGAATCATTATTTGAAATTGGTTACATCACGTGAGATGGACATGCCTGCACACTAAAATTACAACCACACATCTCTCTTTCTCTAATTCTACTGTTTGAACTAAAAATTATTAAGTTTTAGTTCAAACAGCTACTTCATGTCATGTGATTTTCAATATTCTCATATAAGATATAACTAATTTTCATAATAAATTTAATGATAAATGAATGGAAATAATTGACCAGTACCATCGAATATCAAGATAAGTACTGTGACTAGTGACAATTACTCTGAAAATTTGGATTTATAGGATAAGAGGTAATTGATCAATTAAGGACAACAAATCAGGGTTTCTGTTTCTGCACAATTTTCTGTCAAGTCTGTAGTTAGTTCTTGTTTTGCTTCCTTAAGTGCTATGGCTTGGCCTTTTATTGTCTGGAAGTGTTATGTTTCAGACGTACACTTGTATACACTTTTCATCAATAATACACTTTCTATCTTTTATCTCTAAAAAATATATATTTTATTCATTATTTTACAGTTATTGATGAATCAAGAAAATTCACCAATGAGTCGCACGATACTCCTTTCGCTTTGTATGCTAACCTGCACGAAACAAAAGAGCAAACCTATCGAAGGACACGGGTGTGGTGCCGGCCAAACACCCTCCGAAGGTTAAGTCAGAAAGTATTCTCACAACTCTAGAGTGCTAGAGAGGGGTTAATTATGCGTATCTTGGCTTGTGAGGGTATTGGGGATTTTATAGTGGCTTGAGGTTGACATCCCTTTCTTGGCGCGGAAGTCTTTTCCATATAGGACTCTCCTTGTAGAACCCTAAACGTGATGAATAAGTCTCCTCCTTATGCGGAAGATCTTTACCAAATATATAAGATTTCCGGAGTTCTACTGGCGCAAGGACTCTATTTGGGCCCTTATGAGAGTGGGTCAAAATATCCCCCATTGGGGGCTCAACAGGCCCATGGACAACTAGCCCAACATCCTTCACTCCGTCCATATCCGGCCCGTTCACATCAGGTCCGTCCAATGGAGGCTCGTGCAAATGATGGATCTGATCATCCGGGCATAAGCGGACCATACTCGATCCGTTCAGTCACATAAGACATCCCAAGATATTTTGTCCCTTTCAGTTGGCCCCTCACCCGATGGGTCCGTCAGCAATACTGAACGGACCTATGGGGTGACGGATCTAAAACTCGGTCAGGCATACAGGACGCCTATATCCGTAAATTTTCATCCGTACATTGCTGGATCAGGAGCTGATGCATTAATGTGTTGTGCCAAGTGTCATCCTGTCAATGGCTGTTGTTTTGGAACGAGGCGTCGCTTCGTCTTCCGTGCACTCCCAGTATAAATATCAGTCCTCCGCCCCTCATTTCCTCACTTGCTGCTAGAAAAGATTTGTCAGAGCGAGTCCGTCACGTCTGTCAGAGCACGATCCGTTCACTCAAGCATCCGTCGCTCGTCGCATCTTACTCCAAGCTTCTGGTGAGTTATTTTATATCCGTCCTTTCTTTTTCCTTTTGCATATATTTGTACTTCATGTGTCCGTCGTTATTTCCAACCCCGTCAGAGTCTTAGGTTTTGTCATTACATGTAGGCCATGTCTAGTGCGTCAAGTAACCAGTCGGT
>NW_027070075.1:366905-405181 GCF_002906115.3 Quercus suber
AAACCTATCGAAGGACACCGGTGTGGTGCCGGCCAAACACCCTCCGAAGGTTAAGTCAGAAAGTATTCTCACAACTCTAGAGTGCTAGAGAGGGGTTAATTATGCGTACCTTGGCTTGTGAGGGTATTGGGGCTTTTATAGTGGCTTGAGGTTGACATCCCTTTCTTGGCGCGGAAGTCTTTTCCATATAGGACTCTCCTTGTAGAACCCTAAACGTGATGAATAAGTCTCCTCCTTATGCGGAAGATCTTTACCAAATATATAAGATTTCCGGAGTCCTACTGGCGCAAGGACTCTATTTGGGCCCTTATGAGAGTGGGTCAAAATATCCCCCATTGGGGGCTCAACAGGCCCATGGACAACTAGCCCAACATCCTTCACTCCGTCCATATCCGGCCCGTTCACATCAGGTCCGTCCAATGGAGGCCCGTGCAAATGATAGATCTGATCATCCGGGCATAAGCGGACCATACTCGATCCGTTCAGTCACATAAGACATCCCAAGATATTTTGTCCCTTTCAGTTACTTTTATGATTTTTCTTTTAAGAAAATCACTTTGCTTATTACTTCTATAAATCTATTACTAAAGCCTGTAAACCAAGTTATCTAATACATATAATTTGCAACGATCTAGACATTAATTTTGGATAGAGAGAGTGTCGAAATCTATATGTGTTTAATAAAGTGGAATTCAATTGAAAAAATTCTCGCACTAGACATTTGGGAGGAACTACCAAAGTATTTTTAAGGACATAGGTGATTCAGACAAAAGATGAGTTATACTTGATTTTCTTGGCTCAAGAATCTGTGTTTAATAAAGTGTAATTCAATTGAATTCTCATACTAGACATTTGGGAAGAAGGTGTAGGTTCTCAATAATCGTATATTGTTTTGTTTTGTTTTTGTTTTTGTTTTTTTGTTTTTTTTTTTGTTGGTAATTGTCACCCATGGTTTAAATTTGAAAAATTGCAAATTCTCATCTCAATTTAACTAAAATATTAAAAAGATGGAGAGTGATGTGGAATGTAGACATGGTGGATGGGATTTGCAGGGTCTACTCTATAGAGAAATTTGTTTTAGTTATTTAACATCTCTTAGATTTGCACAAAATATTTTGATGCATAAACATTAATGGAGGGTTATTAGTGGAGTGGGGATGTTTGAAAAAAGCTTTGGCATGGGTTATCTGATTCGAATGAATCTCATACTCCTTGCTTATAATTATAGTTGGCTAGAGTAAATTTGGGGACATGAGAAGTGCATAATTCATCTTAACCAAGGCAATTTCCTGCTTTGAAGCTTGAAGAAATCATATTAAGATCCTTGTACATTTCAAAATTCTAGTTCAAGAAATTTTATAGGTTTTTCCTTTCTGGCATCTGAAAAAATTCTACTATTTATAACATCTTTCTTCTCTCAGTACATTTTGTTGGTTCTATTTTCCCTTTACATTGGAACTCATCTCCTGCTTACAATAAATTGATTAATTTATGTGACATTGATGATTATTTATGTTTGTTTTGACAGGTCCTGCGCTGTTAGTTGATGTTCCAAGGGATAAGAACATTACTGGTATGTTCTTGCTTCTTCAATTGAGACTGATTTTACTCTGCAATGCTTATTGCTTTCTGTTTCAATGGCCATAGCATGTTCCTAATCAATCAGTCTCATGCATCATTTTTCAAATTTTAGTGAAGATAGATGGAGAAGATTGTGGAGTGGGATCATTTTTCAATTTATAAAGAAGCTTTTTTGTGCCAATCCTCTTTTTCATGCCCTGAATTACTGCCTATTCCTGGGATTTGGGTTGCAAAGTATGGGGTGATACCTGTCATTTAATCATGGCTTCTCTAATGTTTCAAAGATTATGAATGTTTCTGAAACTACCAAAATAATAGTTGTAGTATTGAATAGTAAGTTATATACACATAATATGCTTTGCACATGAATACAAATTTTACATGGTCATTTGATTAATTGAACTGCCTCAGTTACAGGTTCATCTGATTCCAATAATTTCATATATGTATTTTATCTAGCATGAAGCATCAGAATGCAAGGCCAACCATTCTTAAATTCTTATTAATTGGGTTCTTTTATTCTCAAGTATTTTTTTCTAAATTAATATATGTATTTATGTAGCATCAGAATACAAGGCCAACTTTTCTTAAATTCTTAATTATTGGGTTCTTTTTTATTAGGTATCTGGTTCTGAATTATGTTCTTTCCTCTTGCTTTTCCATATGTCTTTGTGATCTCTCTCTCTTAGCTAGAGAGGTTTGTGGGATTTGGGCTATAAAAAGATAATTTAAGTGTATGACAGGTTTAATCTTCTCTAAACAGTAAACAGCCATCTCAGGAAGTATCTTAAACTGGAGCCATGCTATATTTAAACAACTCAGGAGTGGAGTCAATGATCTGATTGGCTTGTAGGTTTGCATTGGCCATATGAAGCAAATATTGTTCCAAAAAGGATAAAATTTACTTTAGTTTTTGTTGCATGAGACATGCATACATTTCAATAACTTTCATTTACTGCAGACATGTGTTTGTGTGTGTACAAAGAGAGAGCATTTTTTAATTAGACAGGTTGCTCAACACATATCATGATGCAACAAATTGAGTTTTTAAACCATGAAAAAACATAATTATTTTGATAAGAACATTTTGTGCCTTTTTTGTTTATACATTTTATGCCTTTTCATATTCTTTGGTTTTGGGTGCATTAGGCCTTAACAATGTCCACTTGATACAGCTGAAGTTATGAAGTCCTTGAATATTCCCAAGGGAGTTCGTCGTGTGCTTTTCAGAACATTAAATACTGACAGGTAAATTTATTGAAGTTATATTTTTGTCAAAGTGCCATCATAGTGGACTGGAGTTTCAAACTATAGTTATGACATTCATTAGATACTGTTATTGATATTGCTTCCATTTGACATTTGATATCACTAGAGTTAGTTCCATATATATCCGTGGTGGCAAACCATGTCAAATTGTGAGATTTCTTGTGTCTTAAAGTTGTAATTGAAGATTTAGTTAAAGACATAAAGACTGCTCAAGAACTGCTTAAGAAAGTGAAGTGTCTCTAACCTTAACTCCAATGTCGTTCAATTGCACTTGATAGCAACCTCGATCAACTGAAATTATCCCTAACTTTACAGTTTTAGGTGAAGATGACGATATATTCCCAGACGTGAATGGCTTTTTTGATTCATTAAGTAGCCTTGTTTATATAATGGAAAAATATGGTCTGGTTCAGGTCATTTTATTATTTCATTCATTATTGTTTGCTCTTTTCACTTCCTGTTCACGTTTGTAGTGCCCCTTTGTCTGTAGATCTATTTTCAGGTTAGGGACAAAAGAAAATGCAGAATCTTAAGAAGTCATAATAAAATAGATTTTTTTTTTTTGGTGAGTTAAAACTAATTTTATTTACAGGCAGCTAATGTGGAAAAAGGAGTTTGCCACAGACTATGTAGGATTCACGAAGAATGGGGCAGAATGGTTGGTAGAGAACACAGATATCAAACTTGTTGGTAAGACACAGATTGTACCTTCTATCAATTTGGAGATACTTAACAATAAGATTGTGGCCTGCTTTTGTCCCTCCAAGTTGCCTTGAGCATCTTGTGTCTTTGTTGGAAACCAGGGCTCATGTCTTTTGTAGTTGTATAATAGCCACAAATATCAATTGGTAGCTCAATCGCCACGTACATTTCATGCATTTTGACTATATTTAATATGTACTGATTTTGTTGCATATCTTTGCTGTTTTTCAAACTATTAGCATTGAATCCAACCCTAGAATCCAACCCCCTGCCCCCTCCCAAGCGTCTATCAGTGTCATTCTGTGTACAAAAGCATTGTGCGATATAGCAGATAGTTTTCCTCTTGTGCCTTGCAAGTTGATGTGCATATTTGTTTCTTATCATAAACCGTTAAATTCCACAAAAAGCAGCAAGTATGTGATCTTTGATCATTATACTGTGAGGTAAGTCATAGTGATCATGCCCTTCCACAAATGTTTGGAGATTCCAATGTAATGGGCATGATCACTACCAAATACTTTTTTTTAAAGATATCATTCTTCCTTCCTTTACTACTTAGCAATTTTAGAAAACCTCCTATCCAGACAACCATCTACCAATGCAGATAGACCGACACTTGTGCAATGTTCTGTATCTGTTTTTCAAGTCTATATGGGAATTACTTCTACATGCACCTATTAACTTGACATATTATTCCAAACATGAAGTTTAATTTACTTGGTTGCTATGTGCTAAACCATTAATTTAATTTTGGGATGGTATCTTTTCATTCAATTACATTTATTCTTGGAACCATTAAACCTAATGTTTAATTATCTGCACTAAGAGGGAAATTGTGTTGAAGTCCCTCTTTGTATGTGTGTACACTTTTTCTGTGCTATAATGTCATTGTTTTTGCTCAACCTAGTTGCACTAACCAATCTTTTTGGTATGAAATATAGGAGTTGATTACCTAAATGTTGCTACTTATTTTGATGCAATTCCAGCTCATCATGCTTTTCTTGAAGCCAGGGTAAGCAAAATTATATGATGAAATAGGCTTCTAATGTCTTTTACTTTTGGCAGCAATTTATGTCCTTATACTTTTTTTTATGGAATATTTCCTAATACTTGTTCCTACAAAAATCATATCTAATAGGTGAAGTTTCATTCAAGCCCCCTTTTTTTTTCTTTAGAACTCTCCTTTCGTTTTAATAATTATATTGTATCTGTAAAATGTGCACTTCTGATTACCTGACTTGTATATAATATCGAAGAATTTTAGTAAGATTCTTATATTTTTCAGCTGTCATGTCTTTGGCCATAAGTTTCATAATTTCCATGCAATGTTTTGACGATCAATTGAGAAGTTTAAGTGATTCTCCAAAAAAAAAAAAAAAAAAAAAAAAAAAAAAAAAAAAAAAGGAAAAAAAGAAAAAGAAAGAGTGGCTTAAGTTGATGGTCTCTTCTCTCTCTTTTGTGTGGGGAGGGTTCAGAAGGATAGGTGATAGAATTGACAATCAACACTAACACTGCTAAAATGGTTCAGGAAATCATTATTGTGGAAGCTGTGAAGCTTGATCACTACATCCAAGCAGGAATATATTCCCTTCATTGCTTACCCCTTCGGTTGCCTACTTCTGATGGATCACCAGCAAGATGTATTCTCATCAAATGATATTTTACATGTATGTTTTATATTGTTGTAAGAGATATAGTATCACCATTACTGTGACTTTATAAGCCATGTGATGTCTCTTGGGGGGCCATGGCCACCCTCTGACCCAATGGGAAAATAATTGCAATGGTGAGGAGTAAATAAATGAAAGAGGTAAAAATGTGGTAGGAATTGAACTTCAGAAAGAGGAAAGTATTAGGATGTAGTATCGCCATTACTGTGACTTTATTAGCCATGTGATGTGTCTTATTCCTATGACTTTGTAAGCCATTTGATGCGTCTTGTGTTTGATGTGGAATCATTCAAAGTGTTTGGTGTGTTTGTCACTTCTGTGTTTGCAGAATTTAGATGTTCTAGTTTTATCAGCTTGATGGTGTGCTCGTTCAAAGTAGTTTAAGTTGTTGTAGAAAACAGTAGTAATCCTATGAGATGTTGAGTGCAATAAGGCACCACCAAGTACAGGTTTACTATTCATGATAGGATGAGCCCAAGCGATATGCAGCAAAACAACCCATATTGACAACAATTTTACTATTCAGGATTTGTAGACTGAAAGGGAAATCATTGCAAATTTAGAACAGAATCACAGAGATTATTTTCGGAATTTAAAAGAATGTCAAATTCGTTTTGATAAAAGATTGACATAAAATATATTGAGAAACAATATATTTTATTGAGTGGCTACTTACTTTATTTTTCATGATATATTTGTTCTTGACTTAGTATATTTTCAATTCTTGACTTAAAAAAAAAAAAAAAAAAAAAGATTCATACTTTTTGGTCCCCTGAGCTAAGATCTTTTTTTTAAAGCCAAAAATACACACTAGGCTAAGCCGCTAAAGATGCTGCAATGGAAGGTAATGTGGCGCTTGCTGCCAACCAATGAAGCTTTGAGGGAAAGGTTTCCTCTTTTATCCACAGAATGTTTTTCTATGTAAATCTAACTATGAACCATCAGAACGTGTTTTTGAAGTGCCCCTTAGCAATGTAGTCAGTAGTGTGGTCCTTGTCAACATGGCCTCTTCAACTACAAAATTTGGGTAGTCTTGAGTATTATAGAATGGGATTGGGGAGTATGGGAATTATGGTATTTGACTAATTCTAAAATCTGTAGGTTGGGAATTTTCCCTAGAAAATCTAGGAGCACAACTTTTTGTCATAATTTTAATGTTGTAAAGTGAGTGGTGGAAAAAAAATAGTGAGTCCATGTGAAAGGCAATAAACATTAGATTACAATTTGTCACATAACTTTAATATTGTAAAGTGAGTGGTGGAGAAAAAGTAGTGAGTTTCTATGAAAAGTGATAGACAGCGGATTACATTTTGTCACATAAAATAGTTACAGAAAAGTGTATTATATATAAAGGTTGTGGGTTTAGAATAATTGAATTTCACACCACATAGTCAGATGTGCCTTAGCTATTGACCTAAAATGTGCAGCCTTTGAAAGTGATTCAATAGTAGTCATGCATGTTCTTTAGTGTTTGTTTGGAAATTGTATATTTTCGGTAATTTATTTGCATAATATGAGACAAAAAGTTAAAAGTTCGCTTATTTTTAAAAAACTAAAAATTAGACTATTTAACATAAAGCTAAAAAAAAAAAAAAAAAAAATTGTGTGGGGGTCACAAAAAATATATAAAATAAATTTAGTTTATTATAGTCACTTCCTAAAATGGTGTCTAGGAAATCTTGTGAGACATTTTGACTTTGGTTTGTGGGCTAGAGATGATATCCTTTTCTTTTGCACTTGGACTTGGAAATGAATTGGCCCATTGCTTAGTGTCTTGGGGCGCTTTTATAATAGCTCTGGGCTACTAACTCTAACTTGACTTCGGTAAAAAATTCTCAATTATTATTCTACCAAAAATATAAAATAGCAACCGTGACGCAAATACCCAACAACTTTTCATTACATTAATTTGTATATATATGTTATCATCTATTTGATTACAGTATTATTTTTATGTGAGCTTGATATTATTTTTAGGCGAAAAGCACATTTTTGTCCCTACATTTTTAGGCGATTTCTATTTTAGTCCATAAATTTTATTTTTACCGTTTTTAGTCCCTATTTAGAAAAACGCCATCTATTTTAGTCCTTTCCGTCAGTGTCCTAACGGAAAATCCTAGGTGGCAGACGGAACTATTAAAATAATAATAAAAAATTTTATTTTGCTATTAAAAAATGCCACGTCAGCATTTAAATTAAAAAAATTAATTTATTAATTTTAACTAAATAAAAAAAATATTAAAAAAAGAATTAAAAACCAAAAATCACATGAATTGAAATCTAAGTGTATCTTGAACAAGAACAACAAGAACACAAACTCAAATCTTAGAACACAGACCCAGAAAAAAAAAGAAAAAGAAAAAAAAAAAAAAAAACTTCAAAACTGAAATTTCGTTTTCTTTTGCTTTTCTCAGGAACCAAACAATCGCGAATGATCATATCTATCTAAGTTTAGGTGAAACCTTTCTACTATCCAAATAAACAAAAACAACAGAAAAAATTCAAAAAGAGGAAAACTCCAAAATTTATTTTCTTTTGCTGAACCCGACCAAGATCTTTTAGAATCAAAGAATCCCCAACAACAAACCGCTTATCATCATCATCCAAACCTGACAAAATCAACAATCAATAACTTAAATTTACTAAATTGAACAAATAATTCTAAAATCACACAAAAAAAAAAACCATAACAATTCATTAAATATAATAAACCAAACAGATCCAAAACTCAGATCTGAGTTTTGAAAGACAAGGACCCATCAACGACGTCGTCGAAGGCACCCAAAGAAAGCGGATCTAAATCAGACCAGACTCGCCGACTCTGGCTCTAGCATCGCGAGACATGAAGAGTTGCTGTTGGAGCATGATGGCAGCGACGGCAGCTGCGGTGGAGGACTTAGTAGCGCCGAAAATCTGGTGGTTACGGAGCTTGGAAGTGAGGGCGGAAGAGATCTCTGGGCTTGAGGTCCCACGGGGTTTTTGGGTTGAGGTCAGGCCAAGAACACGATAGGATGGTAGAGAACATTTGCTCCAAGAAGTCATCGTGGGTGTTGTTGGGGTCGAAGTGTGAGTTCTGGAGGTGTTGAATCTGAGAGTTTTGGATCTGTTGTGGCTGTTGTTGATGATGAAATTTCAGTTTTTTTTTTTTTTTTTTTTTTTTTTCTGGGTTTGTGTTCTAAGGTTTGAGTTTGTGTTCTTATTCTTGTTTTTAATTCTGTTTGAGTTCTGGAGGTGTTGGTTTTTAATTCTGTTTTAATATTTTTTTTATTTAGTTAAAATTAATAAATTAATTTTTTTTAATTTAAATGCTGACGTGGCATTTTTTAATAGCAAAATAAAATTTTTTATTATTATTTTAATAGTTCCGTCTGCCACCTAGGATTTTCCTTTAGGGCACTAACGGAAAGGACTAAAATAGATGGCGTTTTTCTAAATAGGGACTAAAAACGGTAAAAATAAAATTTAGGGATTAAAATAGAAATCGCCTAAAAATGTAGGGACGAAAATGTGCTTTTCGCCTTATTTTTAAGTGAGCAGATCTAATGCGGGCCAACTCTTCAATTACATCAATAATTCGAAGATTTAGATCTAGATGCTTTTGTTGGAAACATAAAAAATAAAAAATACAATTTAACTTACTCTATATTTTAAGCAATCAAGAACATAAGTAATATATATTTTTGATATATATATATATGTGTGTGTGTGTGTGTGTGTAAATTCAATAAGTGGGGGATTTAAACCTAGATGCTTTTGTTGGAAACATAAAAAAAATACAATGAACTTCAAGACTACAAATTTTAAACAATCAAGCACATAAGTAATATATTATTTTGGGTATTAGGTTTCTTTAGAATATTTGTTAATGAACTTATTTTAGGAAAGTTTTAATACAAATTTTATGAAAAATATAAAAAAATGCAAAAAAAAAAAAAAAAAAAAAGAAATTACTTTTTATGAGGAAGGAAAAAAGTATCCTAAATGAATGCTCTTAAGCTATCTATTATCTACTTCAAGAAATTGACTTAGTGGTTCCTAAGGTCTCATGGTATTCATGAGATTTTAAGTTCGAAATCTCTTGTCGGCATCTTGGGGCCATCTCAAAGGGATTATTCCTTGTAATAACCTGGTGTGTATAAGACAATAGACAACACATGTCCAAGGAAATAGTTAGATACTAAAAAATGTCTAAATAGCTTTGTTTGTTAAAAAGAAAGAAAGAAGGCCATTTTCCTTTTTTATAAAAAATCTATTAAAAAAAAAAACATATCTAGAGTTCTAGGCTAGAGAGGGGCAAGTCAATAACTAATTACAATGTTGTTTTCTCTCCGATTTACATTGATAATGTACCTAGGCAAAAGACAAAAGTAAAGTACCAAATATAAAAAGTGTACTGAAAATGTTTGATGATTTTACTATTTGGAAGACAAAAGTACACTCCTGTTAAGCCACATCAGCAACCATATCATCCACTTAATTTTTACTTTTTATTTTCTCTTTCTAAACTTTTATTCCCCCAATTCTTAAAAAAAAAGACTTTTCTTTTCTCTATTGATCTATTAGTCCACATTTCTATTACACTTCCTTCTACCTTTCTCCTTACTCTTTACCTTTTTATCTCTTCACTTCTCTCCACTTTACCTTTTTATATCCCCATTACTCTTTACTTCATTGTTACACTTCCTTCATCATTTTCTCTTTCTTATATTTTGACTATTCTTCTCCCTATTTTATTTTGTATAAATTCGATATCATTTCTCTCATTCAATCCATATTTTTCCCAAAAAAAAAAAAAAAAACTGTAAGTACTGATCTCTCTCTATCTCTCTGTCTCTCTCTCTCTATACTTTCTTGTGAATTTTTGTTCTTTCTTATAATTCTAATTAAGGTTGCTTTTTTTTTTTTAAATATGTGTTTTGGTATTATGTTTTTTTAATTTCCTATTACAAACTCTTCTCTCTCCCTTTAATAGCTTTGATTGAATTTTAATTTGGGTTAATACTTAGTTTTTTCGGAAATAGGAATTTGAGTTTATGTTTGTAAGGGCCAGATTGGAATTCCTTAGCCCAAAGGTTGATGGACTTAGGCCTAAAAAGCTCAAAATAATGAATTTGTAGAGAGTGGGTTGGCAAATTGGGCTTTAATGAATCAAACAAATATTAATATAGATTAAGATGACAAGAGAATGAAGATAGACAAGTTTATGCTGAAGATAATCGTCCTTAGCTAAGTCTGATGAGATCTGTTCTTATATATCTTTCTCAAGTTTGATTACAAAGTTCTATTCTTGATGCTACAGTGTTTCTCTCTTTTTCTCGATTCCCTTCTCCCATTGCTTTCTTCTTCTTTTATACTCTCTTTGGCTTTCATCTCTACCCTCCATGTGCTGGCCAGAGCGTTGGTATTGATGCTTGTCCTATCAGCCTCTTCCTAAAGTCTTCATGTAGTAGTTGTAAGGCTGAAAACCACTGTTCATGTATCATCTCCACATTAATGCGGTCAAAGAGTTAGCTGCAGAGCATTTAATACGATGGTAGCAGCTTTCTCCTTAGATATTTTAGGATTTCCCTCTGTCCCATGTTTCTGCAATGCTTATTCGTAACAATGGAATCCCCTGGAATGTTCCCCAAGATGATAGACCACCTAATCGGATCTTAGCTTTGATTATCCGAGGTGACATTTGTCCTCGGCCTAGCCTTCTGTGCCATTATGATAAAAACTAACTCCTTTATTTACTAACAAGGGCTTCCTTGGTGATGTTTACCCATCCTCGGACGACCCCTTATCCTTGGCTTGAGTCTTAGGCCGAACATAAACATAGATAATGAGCTCTTGGGCTCAACACCCCTACAATAGCCCTTCGAGATTCTTCTTTCTGGCTCCTCGAAAAGAAAGGAGGATTTCGATGTCATCTTCGAGAGTCCGTGCTTATCACACCTCTCCTCTGCCTATGTAGATGCCTTTTTAACTGCCCAAGGCACATTCCTAACGTTTTGGCATACGAGGCATTAAATTTTTGCAGCTCTTTATCCCCCACATTCTACGGCATGATGCGGATCCTACGATTGAGGATTCTGCTGGAACATGGTAGGAATTTTCCCATTTGTAGCCTTCTCACTGATATAAATACCATTTAAATCAATCTTCCATCTCACTTTAGCATTCACCTAGCTCTAGCGCACATACACTGAACCTGCCAGCTTTCCCAACTTACTTGTGCCTCTATAAATACCAAAAGTCTGTCTGAGGACACCTTCCTTATTTCTGTAAGTCTTCACAAGTCTTTACGCTTTTCTTTTCCATATATTTTTATAATCTTTGTACTTTTCCTCTCTTCGACTCTATTTTCTCCTCTTAATCCTTTTAGTTTTCTTCAAACCCTTCTAGAAATGGGTAGATTTAAGAGTTTGGTAGACTCCGAGGAGGGGATAGAGAACTTTAGGGCTCAGTATAGGATCCTTCTAGGAGTAGGCATTAGGTACTCTAAAGAGGGACAATGGCACAAAGACAAGCAAGAAGGAGAGGCAGTAATCCCGATGATTGCCTTCATAGAGGGTAAGATGAGAATCCCTATGGGCACCGTAACCAGGGATTATCTTAGGGCCCATAGGTTAGCTTCTACTCAGTGTGCCCTAAATATGTTTAGGATTTTAGGCTCTGTAGATGCCCTTAATGAAAAAATGGGTTTAGGTTTGACCCACCACGATGTCAACTGGGTTTATAACCTTCACCATCTAAAGGGGTAGGGGTACTACTTGAAATCAAGGTATCTTGAGATTAGTCTTATCCAATGCCTCCCCGAATCCAACAAAAGGCTGAAAAAAGATTTCTTGATCATGTCAGGGGAGTGGCACGATGACCTCCCCTACTCGACGAGAGAAGGGATACCAAGTGGGGCCTTAGGTTCGGGAAGATTATTTTATAATTACCTTGTTCCCTTTGATTTGTGCCATTCTTGATTCTGATGGCTCTTGTTTGTCTCTTTGATGACTTTTTAGATAGATACGCCATCGAGCCAAATTTCAACCTGGTTAACAAGGATAGCCTAGACAACATCCTTCGGGCTGAGGTATTTGTCAACAAAGACAGTCAATTACGAGCGGCTCACTTGATCCTAGGATACACACCAATCTTTTCCAATTTTTAGGCGCCTAAGTGCATCATAAAAGTCAAAGATTCTCGCCTGCACCGGATAAATGTCGCTGTCCCCGGTTTTCTCCTTCCCGAGGGCGCTCCTGTTCTAGAAGGCACTCTCGTCACTCAACCTATCCCAGAGGGCGTCCCTAAAGTAGCTTTTCCATTTCAACACCCACCTGGTGAAGCTACTTCTTCTCAACCCACCAGTAAGGAAGAAGACGAGGAAGAAGAAGTAAGGCAAAAGGAGGTAGTAGATGTCTCAGACTCAGTCAACCTTTACGAGGCTTTTAACCAGCCCTTGTCTCCTGAGACATCAACTGGTGACTACGGCCAATTTTTTCAACCTCAATCTAGTCACCTCGAAGTAGCTACACCTTTATCGGACGAGATGGGGATCCAAAGGAAGCAAAGGTCAACTCTCCAAGAGTTATTGGAGTCCCAGCTGGGGAGAGATGCTCTTGGGAAAGCTCCTCAGACTAGGCTTCCCACTCCTCCACCCACTCAACCCTTCTGAGTAGATCCAGCCGACCATAAAAGGAAGAGGGAGGAGAAAGGGAAGGACGTGATGGAGGTTAGGAAGAACCAACCTCCCCAAGAGATCGAGCCCCAATGGGGGGCTAAGCAGCCCAGGGTAACGCAGACGAGGTCAGCAACTAAGGGAGAAAAAAGGGTTGACCCCCGAGCTGCAACCTTTTTCTAGGCCTCACGCATGGAGTTGGATGGAGCTCCCCTTCTCAATGATGCCTCCATCTGAGACTTCCAATGAGGCACAACTGGGTACGTGGCAGACGTGTTGGAATAATCCTTGCTACTACCTAAGGATATGGCTGACCTTAGGTCTATGAGGCAGCATGAAGTTTTCATCAAATTGAAAAGAGACTTGGCCATGGTAAGCAAGTTTTTAAGTTAATTTTTTTTTTAAGGTTTTTTTTTTTTTACTCAATTGTACTTCTTTTCCTTTCCAGGCCATCCAAGCCACCTTTAGGGCCAAGGAAACAGTGAACTATTCCCATCAAAAAATGAAGGAGGAAGAGGGGAGGAGGGTAGCAATCGTAGATGCCTTCCACGTGGTTGAAAAAAGCAACCAGGAGCTGAAGAGCAAGTTGCTAGAGGAGGAGAAGAAAGAAAAAGTGCCACCGCTACCCTAGATAATGTGGAAAGGCAAGCCGAGGGCCAGAGGATACTTCTGCCTAACGCCAAGGACCAGCTAGCCGCCTCCAAAAAGCAGATTATTGCCCTGAAGAAAAATTTAGAGGAGGTTGAGAAGGCCAAGTCTCAAGCTGAGAAGGCCAAGGAAGAGGCAGAAAAGGCCAAGGAGGAGGCAGAGTAGCATGGATATGATGTTGGGGTGGCCGAGACTGAGGACGCCCTTAGGCCGAAGTCCCAGGGGTATGTAGGACTTACTGTGCCTAGGTGTGGGATGAAGCCCTCAACCAAGTTGGAGTTGGGGCTTCTTCTATGCTTAGGAAGGCAGAAAGTGTCTACAACCCCCCAGCCATACGCCCCTCAGGCTCCTCGAGCTTTAAGGCTGACTCAGTGTCCTTAGAGGTAGGTGAAGGTCAAGGCAGCCCACCCAAAGCTCCTCCTACGGCCAATACTTCTTCCAAGGAGACAGAGCAGGCTGAGGATACTGCAAAGTTAGGGGATATCAACAAAGAAGTAGTCCAAGGTGTTGACCTACCTCCAATTGCCCCAAAAGACCTCTCTAAGGAAAAAGAAGCTTTTCAAAGCATGGAGCTGGTGTTGGCCACTCTCCCCATACCCCTAAAGGAGGATCCCAGAGGCAAGGCCCAAGTGTCCACCATGGTAGCAGCTACCCAACCTCCCAAAAACCTAAAAGATAAACTTGTAATAAAAATGAATTAATAGGTTGTCTTTTTTATTATTATTATTATTATTTTGAGTTCTGTACTTATGTCAAGCTTTTGTAGTCTACTTGCCTTTTTCAGAGGCTCAATATTAATGAAAACTGCAAATCTTTCCTTTATGATTTTGATGTTAATACTGATCCAAACTTAACCTTTGCTTGCTTCAACACTAAAAGAAAGAGTAATAATGAGGCATGTCTTGAATTATTGATTTGCATAAGTGGCAGCATAATTCTCACACATCATATGATCAGTAGCAAAACATGTCTAACTTACCAAGTCATCCATCTTAGTAAAGTATGACTTTAACTTCGATAAGATACATAGTAATGTAGCATATACAAAGGTTTAGACTTGCTTTGTCCCCTACTCAATAGTAAGTTTAAAGGAACAGAGGGACAATCAATTCTTAAATAGATACAGGTATGCTTGTAAATGCTTTAAGTGATGCTTATGAGCATCTAGTTAAGCCTCTTATGGTAGTGAAAAGCATTGTTGTTTGGAGTGATTGATTGTATCTGACATTAAAGTAATCAATAAGGAATACTAATTTACCTTAAGTGTGTAGTCCCAAAAGTCTACAATAACTAAGGCTTTGCCTTGACATTTAGCAGTTTGATAGAAAGTATTAATTTACTTAAAACACGTGGTTCGAGGAGCCAAGCATAGCTAAGGTTCTGTTTAATACTTAGAACAGTGATTAAAAGATATCAATTTACCCAAGGTATGTGGTCTGAGGAGTCAGGTATGACCAAAGTTCTGTTTGATACTTAGATAGATGTCAAGGAGTATTAATTTTTCTAAAGCATGTGATTCGAGGATCCAGGCATAGCTAAGGTTCTGTTTAATACTTAGAACAGTGATTAAAAGATATCAATTTACCTAAGGTATGTGGTCCAAGGAGCCAGACATGACCAATGTTCTGTTTGATACTCACATAGACGTCAAGGAGTATTAATTTTCCCAAAGCATGTGGTTAGAGGATCTAGGTATAGCTAAGGTTTTGTTTAATACTTAGAACAGTGATTAAAAGATGTCAATTTACCCAAGGTATGTGGTCCGAAGAGTTAGGCATGACCAAGGTTCTGTTTGATACTTAAATAGATGTCAAGGAGTATTAATTTTCCCAAAGCATGTGGTCAGAGGAGCCAGGCATAGCTAAGGTTCTATTTAATACTTAGAATAATGATTAAAAGAAATCAATTTATCTAAGGTATGTGGTTCGAGGATCTAGGTATGACAAAGGTTCTATTTGATACTTAGATAGATGTCAAGGAATATTAATTTTCCCAAAGCATGTGGTCCAAGGATCTAGGCATAGCTAAGATTTTGTTTAATACTTAGAACAGTGATTAAAAGATATCAATTTACCCAAGGTATATTGTCCAAGGAGTTAGGTATGACCAAGGTTTTGGTTGATACTTAGATAGATAGTAAAAACGCATGACACGCAATATAACAAACCCAAATAAGGAGAAGAAAGCCTTCATTAATAATAATACTTCCAAAGGTTATTTACATTCCAGGGACGTGGTACAACCTTTTCTTCTAGATCTTCAAGATAATATGCATCTATTCCAATCACTGACGTGATACGATATGACCCTTCCCAGTTGGGCCCCAATTTTTTCCATACTGGGCTTTTTGCAGTTCCTAAAACTTTTCCTAAGACTAAGTCTCCAAGTGCCAGTAGCCTTAGCTTTACGTTAGCATCATACCCTTGCTTGAGTTTGTGTTGATAATAGGCCAATTGGACCATGACATTTTCTCTTCGTTCTTCAATTAAGTCTAAGCTCTTCTCTAATAGCCCATCATTGCTGCTCAGAGTGAAGGAACTTGTTCTTAGCGTGGGGAACCCAGTCTTTAAAGGAATGACAGCTTCGGCCCCATAAGTCATTGAAAAGGGCATCTCCCTAGTGGACCTATGAGGTGTAGTTCGGTATGTCAAATGAAGTGTGGCAATTCTTCCACCCATTTTTCCTTTGCGTCATCCAGCCTCTTTTTAAGCCCACTCACTATGACCTTATTTATAGCTTCAGCCTGTCCATTCCCCTGTGGATATGTCGGGGTAGAATATCTATTTGTTATGCCCAGGTTACAGCAGTACCTCCTAAAGGCTTTACTGTCGAACTAAAGTTCGTTGTCTAAGATGAGTGTACGAGGGATTCCAAATCGAGTGACAATATTTTTCCAAACAAATCTCTTGGCATCCACGTCCCTAATATTTGCCAGTGGTTTAGCTTTAACTCATTTGGTAAAATAATCTGTGCCGACCAACGAATACCTCGTATTCCCTGTTACCTTGTGGAAAGGCCCTACGATATCCAAGCCCCATTGGTGAATGTTTGGAGCAAATCTTTGACATTAGTCACACTTCTTCATATAGTCTTGTTCTTCTTTCTGCATTTTTGGCCACCAATAACCTTGTGTGAGGGCCTTGTGAGACAAAGATTTTCCCCCCGTATGGCTTTCACAAATTCCTTCTTGTAATTCTTCCAAGAGTAGCTCAACTACTTTAGGGTGTATGCATAGCAGATATGGGCTAGAAAAGGATCTCTTATACAACTTTTGGTCCTCAGACAGCTAAAATCGAGGAGCTTTCTTGTGTACCTTGTCAACCTCGAACCTATTCTTGGGCAAGACATCTTCTTCAAGGAATTATACCAAAGGATCCATCTAGCTAGGACCCACCCTTATTTGATAGACATGAACCACATTTCCTCTTACCTCAATAGGTTTACATAAGTCCTCTACAAGGATCACTCGAGGTAAACTTTGTGCTGAGGAGGTTGCTAGTGTAGCAAGAGAGTCTGCATGTGTATTCCTACTTCTAGGGACTTGTGATAAATTAAAAAACTTAAATCCAGACTGTAAATGTCTAACCTGGCTTAAATATTCCTGTATTCTGGGATCTCTAGCTTCCAACTCTCCTTGAACTTGGCCTAGAACCAACCTCGAATCAGAGAATACCTCCATTGCTTTTCAACCCATTTTCTAAACCATGGTCATCCCTACCAGCAAAGCTTCATACTCAGCTTCATTGTTTATGGTTGAGAAGCCCAATCTTAAGGATTTCTCAATTGTAATCCTCTCCGGGTATACCATCACTAGCCCTACTCTAGATCCTGTATGGTTCGCTACACCGTCTACATAAACCTTCTAAGACAAAGGCTTTTGTATAGAGATTGCACTAATCGATTTTTCATCCATGTTTTTCTCCTTGACTTTCTCTTCTAGTGGGGTTTTAGCAAACTTAGCTACCAAGTCGGCGAGGATCTGACCTTTGACAGAAGTGCGAGGCATATGTTTGATATAAAAAGCCCCTAGGATTGTACCCCACTTCACAATTCTCCCCATGTAGTTAGTGCTTCGAAGTAGGGATCTGAGTGGGAGTTGGGTTAAGGACCTGGCCACTATGGCCGTGTAGGGAGAGTATACGTCTACTACAATGAAGTCCATTTCAACCACCTCTGAGCCTACCTGAACAGGCAGTCTGATCTGGTCCTTTGGGATGACAACTTTCCTATCAAAACTCACTAAAGGCGACTCATAGGCTGTTAGATCTTTAGATTTTAAGTTTAGCCCTCTGTACAAGTCAAGGTACATGATCTTTGCACTACTGCCCTGGTCTACCATTACCCTCTTCACATCATACCCCCTTATCCTGAGAGTTACCACCAAAGTATCATCCTGTAGCTAGATGGTTCCAACCTTGTCTTCATCTGAAAAGCTCAATGCTGGTCGGATCTCCATTTTTGCCCTCTTCGGCTCAGAGTTAGGGTCCTTGGCTGGTAGCCGAGCTACAGACATCACCCTGGAAGGTTGGGAACTAGTTCTCCTAGGTGCAGTGAAAATGGCATTGATTGTGCCTATTGGGGGCCTTAAAGAAGCATTCTCCTGAGCTCCTAACCTTGATTGGTCCCCTTGCCCATTAGAACGATACAAAAACTACTATAACCTTCTTTCTTTAACCAGTTGCTCTAAATGGTTCCACAGAGTCTTACAGTCCTTAGTGGTATGCCCTCGCTTCTGGTGGTATTGGCAATGAAGGCTCTGATTGCGCCTCAAGGGGTCTCCACTCATCTTGTTCGGCCATTTGAAGTATGGCTCGTTCTTGATCTTCTTCAAAATTTGATGCACCAGTTCTTGGAACACAGTGTTCGCCACTTAAGAAGCTGTCTGCCCAAATGGCCTGGCAAAATCCCTTCGGGGTCTGCTATTGTTGTAGCGGTCTAACCTGAAATTCCTCCTCTCTTGAGAGATAACCTTACCCTTACCCTTTCCCTTGCCTTGTTGTTGGTTTTCCTTATACTTATCAATTTGATCCATGAGTTGGCGTACACTGGTAACAGGCTTCCCCGTTAAAGACTTCCTCAAGCCATGCTCAGCAGGTAGGCCGACCTTGAAAGTCTTGATGGCTACGTCATCAAAGTCACCATCTATCTTGTTAAACATCTCTCAGTATCTGTCCGAGTATGTTTTCAGGGTCTCCCATTCTCTCATGGACATAGACAACAAGGAATCTAAGGGCCGAGGAACCTTGCTGCATGTGATAAAGCGGGATCTAAATGCCTGAGTGAGTTCCTTAAAGGAGTCAATGGAACTTGCACCCAGACCATCAAACCACCTCACTGCTACATGCCTCAAGCTAGATGGGAATACCTTGCACATCAAGGTCTTATTTTTAGAGTGCACAGCCATTCTCTGATTGAATTGGCAAACATGCTCCACAAGGTCTGTTTGACCATTGTACATGGTGAACGTGGGTTGAGTGAACCACCGAGGAAGTCTTCCTCCCTCAATCTTATGCATGAAAGGTGATTTAGAAATTTGGTTGAGTGCTCTACTCATAGCATCATTTCCCAGACCTCTTAAAGATGGATTTCTACTTCTATGCTCATGATGGTAGTCTTCATCATATAAGGAGGGGTCCTTGATCTGCACCTATAGCTACCATCCTCTTCACCATCTGAAGAGAAGTCAGAAATGGAAGGAGCTTGTCTTCTCCGTTCATGGCGTAAGCTTCTCTTGAAGTGATCAATCTCCAACTGCATGGCTTTAGTATTTTTCTCATGAGAGAGGTTCCTACCACCCTTAGAGTGGCTCCTATTAGTATGGGTAGTATGCACACTCCCCTCTCAGTCTCTCCTTTGCTCAAGTTTGCAGAAGTGATCTTGACGTTGAAACCCAATGGATTCTGCCTGGTTTGAACCTAAACCTACCATCATTGGATGTTAAACTCACTATCACACCAGTACTTCCCACAGACGGTGCCAATTGTAAGGACCAGATTGAAATTCCTTAGCCCAAACGTTGATGGACTTAGACCTAAAAAGCCTAAAACAATGAATTTGTAGAGAGTGAGTTGAAAAACTGGGTTTTAATGAATCAAACAAATACTAAGGTAGATTAAGATGACAAGAGAATGAAGATAGACAAGTTTATGCTGAAGATAATCATCCTCAGCTAAGTCCGAGGAGATCTGTTCTTATATATCTTTCTCAGGTTT
Source organism: Quercus suber (assembly GCF_002906115.3). Taxonomy (NCBI): domain Eukaryota; kingdom Viridiplantae; phylum Streptophyta; class Magnoliopsida; order Fagales; family Fagaceae; genus Quercus; species Quercus suber. Next base: position 386,642 of record NW_027070075.1, read on the forward strand.
GATTACAAAGTTCTATTCTTGATGCTACATTCACATTGTTTCTCTTTTTTTCTTGATCCCCTTCTCACATTGATTCCTTCTTTTTTTATACTCTCTTTGGCTTTCATCTTTGCCCTCCACGTGCTGGCCAAAGGGTTGGTATTGATACTTGTCCCATTAGCCCTTTCCTAAAGTCTTCATGTAGTTGCTGTAAGGCTGAAAACCACTATTCAGGTATCACCTCCACATTAATGCGGCCAAAGAGTTAGCTACAGAATATTTAATGCGGTGTTAGTAGCTTTCTCCTTAGATATTTTAGGATTTTCCTCTGTCCTATGTTTTTGCAATGTTTATCCATACTAATGGAATCCCCTGGAACATTCCTCAGGATGATAGACCACCTAATTGGATCTCAGCTTTGGTTAGCCGAGGTGACATTTGTCCTTGACTTAGCCTTCAATGCCATTATGATAAAAACTAACTCTTTTATTTACTAACACAGGCTCCCTTGGCGATGTTTACCTATCCTTGGACGACCCCTCATTCTCAACTTGGGCCTTAGGCCCAACATAAATTTAGATAATGAGCTCTTGGGCCCAACACCTCTACAATGTCAAAACACAATCTACATGGTTATGCATTTGAATATGCCTACCGATTTTTTGAGTAATAAATTACTATAAAGTCTATCTTTTATTCCTTCTATTTCATTTTAATTTTGGTTAAGAGAATATTGTAATTTTGTAATGAATTTTTATTATTATGATAATCTCATTATTCCTTAAGAGATGAGAATTTTGAATAATAAATTTAAAACTTATAAATTTTAGTTGTATATCAAATATAATACACTACAATAGAAGTTAGAAAAATATAATTCACCTTAAAAAAAATATTAAGCAAACATACAAAATATAATGGTATGATATATTTGTATTTTGTAGAGATAAAAAGATAAAAAATACTTAAAGAAATCTTTAAAAAAATTAATATTTAAAATAATTATTATTTTTTATATATTACACCTCATTACATAATATTTATATATTTTTTAGATATTTATATATTCTTTAGCATTGCGTGAATCAACGTTTTAATATAAGCTATTGCATTTGAATAAAAAAAAAATTAAAATAAATGTTAGCACATCAATTTACAAAGTCATTATAGTCAAATTTATAATATCTGAACATCACTTGAAAGTCTTTCAATAATTAATATAGATACATCACTCTAAAGTAACATAATTTGTTTGTTTATTTTTCTTAAATTTATTTTAAAATAATTTAAGGTCTAATAGTGGATTTTAAATAAGCAAATTGTCTTAATTTGCGGCCGCACGCCACCTGAATTCAGACTGAAACAAAGTTTTCAAAAACAATGGAATAGCTTTCACAAAATTCAATCCACATGGACAATATAATATAGTAGTGGATTTATCTGTCAACAAACCAAGAATAAAAAAACCAAGAAAGAAAGACAAAGAAAACAAAGCAGCCTCTATATATAATCTAGTTATGTACTGTGGCAAAACCATGAACCCATGATCATGATCATGATCATGATGATGAACAAAACCAAACCCCACGACCTCCTTCTCCTTCTAGTGCTATCGTGCACTTGGGTGCTCACAGTTTCTGCTACCAGCGATGCCTATCCCACCGTCTCCGACTGTGGCGTCGTAGACGAGGTCGTCGTTCCAGTACGGAGGGAAGTGTATAGACATTTTATTTTTTTGTAGTGGTATTTTTATGTTTTAGGTATTTTACTGTTTTAAAGTAAAAGTATCTATTCTCTCGAAATAAACGAATATTTTGGGCTAAAGTAAACTTGTAGCCATAATTTTATTTGACAGTATCCTAGGTTTCTAAATTTTTCTAATCCCACTTTTGTGTGGTATTCAAAGTTTTTTTCCCCTTATGTAGAAAGTATTTGATCAATCGTTTTGATCAATTATTATTTCTATTCATTTCTACTAGAATCATTATTTGAAACTGGTTACATCACGTGAGATGGACATGCCTGCACACTTAATTACAACCATATCTCTCTCTCTCTAATTCTACTGTTCGAACTAAAAATTATTAAGTTTTAGTTCAAACAGCTACTTCATGTCATGTGATATTCAATTTTCTCATATAAGATATAACTAATTTTCATAATAAATTTAATGATAAATGAATGGAAATAATTGACTAGTACAATTGAATACCTAGATAAGTACTATGACTAGTGACAATTACTCTGAAAATTTGGATTTATAGGATAAGAAGTAATTGATCAATTAAGGACAAAAAATCATAGGGGTTTCTGTTTCTGCAGAATTTTCTGTCAACTCTGTAGTTAGTTCTTGTTTTGCTTCCTTAAGTGCTATGGCTTGGCCTTTAATTTTATATACACTTTTATACACTTTTCATCACTCATTAATACAATTTCTATCTTTTATCTCTAAAAAATATATATTTTATTCATTATTTTACAGTTACTTTTATGAATTTCCTTTAAGAAAATCACCTTGCTTATTACTTTTATAAATCTATTACTAAAGCCTGTAAACCAAGTTATCTATTACATATAATTTGCGATGATCAAGACATTAATTTTGGATAGAGGGAGTGTCGAAATCTATATGTGTTTAATAAAGTGGAATTCAATTGAAAATTCTCACACTAGACATTCGGGAGGAACTACCAGACAAAAGTATTTTTAAGGACATAGGTGATTGAGACAAAAGATGAGCTATACTTGACTTTCTTGGCTTAATAATCAATGTGTTTAATAAAGTGTAATTCAATTGAATTCTTATACTAGACACTTGGGAAGAAGGTGTAGATTTTTAATAATCATATATTGTTTTTTTTTTTTTTTTTGGTAATTGTCACCCATGGTTTAAATTTGAAAAACTGCATGTGCTCACCTCAGTTTAACTAAAATATTAAAAAGATGGTGAGGGATGTGGAATGTAGACATGGTGGATGGGATCTACAGGGTCTAATCTACAGAGAAATTTGTTCTAGTTATTTAACATCTCTTAGATTTGCACAAAATCTTTTCATGCATAAACATTAATGGAGGGTTATTAGTGGGGATGTTTGAAAAAAGCTTTGGCATGGGTTATCTGATCCATTTTGCTGGATGAATTTCATACTCCTTGCTTATAATTATAGTTGGCTAGAGTAAATTTGGAGACCTGAGAAGTGCATAATTCATCTTAACCAAGGCAATTTCCTTCTTTGAAGCTTAAAGAAATCATATTATGATCCTTGTACATTGCAAAATTCTAGTTCAAGAAATTTTAAAGGTTTTGCCTTCTTGGCATCTGAAAAAATTCTACTATTTATAACATCTTCCTTCTCTCAGTACTTTTTGTTGGTTATATTTTCCCTTTACATTGGAACTCATCTCCTGCTTACAATAAATTGATTAATTTATGTGACATTGATGACTATTTATGTTTGTTTTGACAGGTCCTGCGCTGTTAGTTGATGGTCCAAGGGATAAGAACATTACTGGTATGTTCTCTCTTCTTTAATTGAGACCAATTTTACTCTGCTATGCTTGTTGCTTTCTATTTCAATGGCCATAGCATGTTCCTAATCAATCAGTATCGTGCATCATTTTTCAAATTTTAGTGAAGATGGATAGAGAAGATTGTGGAGTGGGACCATAATGATTTGATAAAAGAATGCATCCTTATGTACTGAAATCAATTTATAAATAAGCTCGTTTGTGCCACTCCTCTTTTTCATGCCCTGAATTACTGCCAATTCCTGGGATTTGGGATGCAAAGTATGGGGTGATACCTGTCATTTAATCATGGCTTCTCTAATGTTTCAAAGATTGTGAATGTTTTTGAAACTACCAAAATAATAGTTGTAGTGTTGAATAGTAAGTTATATACACATAATATGCTTTGCACATGAATACAAATTTTGCATGGCCATTTGATTAATTGAACTGCCTCAGTTACAGGTTCATCTGATTCCAATAATTTCATATATGTATTTTATCTAGCATGAAGCATCAAAATGCAAGGCCAACCATTCTTAAATTCTTATTAATTGGGTTCTTTTTTTCTCAGGTATTTTTTTTTTCTAAATTAATATATGTATCTATGTAGCATCAGAATACAAGGCCAACTATTCTTAAATTCTTAATTATTGGGTTCCTTTTTATCAGGTATCTGGTTCTAAATTATGTTCTTTCCTCTTGCTTTTCCATGTCTTTGTGATCTCTCTCTCTCTCTCTCTCTCTCTCTCTCTCTCATAGCTAGAGAGGTTTGTGGGATTTGGGTTTAGTGCTATAAAAAGATAATTTAAGTGTATGACAGGTTTAATCTTCTCTAAACAGTAAATAGCCATCTCAGGAAGCATCTTAAACTGGAGCCATGCTACATTTAAACAACTCAGGAGTGGAGTCAATGATCTGATTGGCTTGTAGGTTTGCATTGGCCATATGAAGCAAATATTGTTCCAAAAAAGATAAAATTCACTTTAGTTTTTGCTGCATGAGACATGCATACATTTCAATAACTTGTCATTTACTGCAGACGTGTCTGTGTGTGTACGGTGAGAGAGCATTGTTTAATTAGACAGGTTGCTCACACATATCACGATGCAACAAATTGAGTTTCTAAACCGTGAGAAAACATAATTATTTTGATAAGAACATTTTGTGCCTTTTTTGTTTATACATTTTATGTCTTTTTTATATTCTTTGGTTTTGGGTACATTAGGCCTTAACAATGTCCACTTGATACAGCTGAAGTTATGAAGTCCTTGAGTATTCCCAAGGGAATTCGTCGTGTGCTTTTCAGAACATTAAATACTGACAGGTAAATTTACTGAAGTCATATTTTTGTCAAAGTGCCATCATAGTGGACTGGATTTTTTTTTTTTTGATAGGTAAGAACAAATATATTCAAAAACTGCTAGATGCAAATTAGCACCAGCAAAACAGAAGTACAAAAAAAAAAAAAAAAAAAACAACTTAGTTTACAAAGAAAGAGAGCTAAGGAATAGAGGAAGAGAGTCACTAGATGTGAGTCCCCAAGCCCTAGCCCAATCAAACAGAGAACCAGAAAAGATCGCAAGCATTTGGTCCTCAGATCTATCCAAATCCTCAAATGTCCGCCGATTGCGTTCCTTCCAAATACACCACATCAAACACAACGGAACTAAGTTCCAAATGAAAGATGAACACTTCCCCAACCAATTCCACCAACTAAATAGAAAATCTGACACCGTACATGAGGGAACCCATGAAATCTCAAAAGTCCTAAAGACAAAGCTCCATAGCCGATAAGCCTTTCCACAATGTAACAACAAATGATTCACGGTCTCACCACAGCAACGACACATAATACACCAGTCAACAAAATCAAAGCCTCTAAGCTGCAAGTTATCACCTGTGAGGATCCTATCCCAAGCGGCTGTCCAAACAAAGAAAGAAACACGCCGGGGTGCCTTAACCTTCCAAATACTTTTCCAAGAAAAACAATAGAAGAAGAGCCATGTAACTTATGATAGTATGAGCGGATAGTAAAATCCTCGTTTTTAGTCAACTTCCATCTCAACTGATCACCATCAGTCCCTAAAGGTAAATTGGTGCCAAGGATCGAAAGAAATCAACCACTACAGCTGCCTCCCAATCATTAGGACCTCGATTAAAACGAACATCCCAAGTTCTCCCATCTCCTGCTCCTTGACATATCAAAGATGATTCTATGGAAGCCTCTCTGTTTGCAGCAAAATTGTACAAGACAGGAAAAGCCAATTGGAGAGAAAGATCTCCACACCACCTATCTGTCCAAATTTCACTCTATCCCCACCCCAATCTTAAACTGGACATTTTTTTTGAAAACTTCCCAGCCCTTCGGATACTTCTCCACAAACCACAACCATAAGCACCCCTACCCAACTTAGAGGTCCACCCCCCCATTCTTCCCCAAATTTCAAAGCTATCACCCTCCTCCAAAGCCTATTCTCCTCAGTCCCAAAACGCCAAAGCCACTTTCCTAGCAAGGCTTTATTGAAAGTAGTCAATTTCCTAATACCCAAGCACCATTAGCAATAGGCATACACACCTTATCCCAACCCAATAAATGAGTCTTAGGGTCTCCCCACAGGAAGTCCCTTTGGAGCTTCTCAATTTTGTTTGCCACATGTGTAGGATGGTGAATAGAGATAAAAAATAAGTGGGAAGGCTGGATAGAGTGCTTTTAAGCAATGTCATCCTTCCTCCTTTCGACAGATACAACTTCTTCCACCCAGCTAGCTTCCGTTCGATTTTTTCCAAAATAGGGTTCCAAATAGAGGGAGACTTATGGGACGCCCCAACGGCATACCAAGATATGTCATTGGCAAGGCCCCAACCCTACAACCCAAAATCTCTGCCAAAGCATGCACATTATTTACCTCCCCTATAGGAACCATTTCGCTTTTAGCTACGTTAACCTTCAAGCCAGTCACAGCCTGAAAACAAAGTAACAGCAATCGAACATGTAGAACTTGCTCCATCTCTGCATCACAAAATAAAATAGTATCATCCGCAAACAGCAAATGTGAAACACTTTCCCCTCTGCCCCTCCTACCATCAGCCCTAAAAGCACTAAGTAAACCTGCCCCCTCCATTCTCTTCCACCTACTAAACACCTCCATCATAACTAAAAATAATAAGGGAGACAACGGATCCCCTTGTCTCAAACCTCTAGAGCTACCAAAGAAGTCAGCTGGGGTCCCATTAACCAACACAGAAAACTGCACTGTAGAGATACAAGTTCGAATCCAGCTACACCATTTCTCCCCAAAACCCATTTTCTTCAACAACTTTAGAAGAGCCTCCCAATTCACATTGTCATAAGCTTTCTCAATATCTAACTTACAAATCACTCCCGGAATCTTACTCTTCATTCTGCTATCAACACACTCATTGGCAATGAGAACTGAATCAAGGATCTGCCTACCTCCCACAAAACTATTCTGAGATTCAGATATCAATTGATCTAACACTACTTTCAGTCTATTTGCCAAAACCTTGGCCAAGATTTTATATAAACTCCCCACCAAACTGATAGGTCTGAAATCGCGAATGTTAGAGGCATCATTCTTCTTAGGAATCAAGGCTATAAAGGTAGCATTAAGAGATTTTTCAAACTTACAGTATTGATAGAACTCATCAAAGACTGCTAAAACATCTCTTTCTACTATTCTCCAACAATGATGGAAAAAGGCCATAGAAAAGCCATCTGGACCTGGAGCTTTATCCCCTTCCATATCTCTGACCACTGATAGAATCTCGTCCTTCTCAAATCTCCTCTCCAACCAGCCCCTCTCCAACTCCCCTATTTGATCAAACTCCAATCCTTCCACAAAAGGTCTCCACTCCTCAGGCTCCTGATACAGAGTTTTATAGAATTGAGCTACCTGAGTAGCCACTGCTGCTTCTTCCTCATAAATTACCCCATCCACTTCTAAGAAATTCAGATGGTTAAACCTTCTATGAGAATTGGCCATTTTGTGGAAGAACTTAGTATTATTATCTCCTTCCTTAATGCATAACATCCTCGATTTTTGTCTCCAGGAGATCTCCTCAAGAGAAATAAGATGCTCTACCTGTGATCTCACTTCATTTTTCTCATTTCTCTCCGTTTCAGTGAGTCCGAGAACCCCTTCCTTAGCACCTAATAACTCTAAGGCCCCCAATAATTCTTTCTTCCGGCGCCCAACATTGCCAAACTCTTGGCGATTCCACTGAATAATGTCATCTTTCAAAGCTTTCAATTTTTTAGCAAACACATAACTAGGTGTACCCGAAAAAGAATGGCGATTCCACCATGAGTCTACTCTATCAACAAATCCGTCCGACTTCAACCACATGTTCTCAAACCGGAAGGGACTTTTTCCCTTCACCATACCCCCTGCCTCCAAGAGAATTGGGAAATGATCTGAGACCGGTCGTGGTAGAATCCGTTGGGTCACATCCGGAAAATGATGCTCCCAGTCATGTGACACTAGAGCCCTATCGATCCTAGACATGGATGGCTGGTCAGTACCACTAGACCATGTATAACTCCCTCCCTCCAACGGCAAATCTATCAAGTTTAAATCTTCAATAAATTTAGAAAAATTTTCCATAGCTGGAGTAAGCCTAGACCCACCCCTCCGTTCACTAGGAAAACGAACGATATTAAAATCCCCAAAACAACACCAAGGAACATTCCAATACTGCTGAATACCCCCCAACTCATCCCATAAATCACCCCTCAAGTTGTTATCATTTGGGCCATACACCCCTGAGCATGCCCAAATAAAACCATCCTCCACACCTTTCCACTGAACCGACACCGAAAACAAGCCCACCAGAACGTCCAATTTTTCTAAAACCCTCCTATCCCACAAAATCAAGACCCCACCAGCTGTCTGATCAGCATCTAAAGCCACCCAATCCACATACAAACAGCCCCAAATACTGCAAACCAGCTGCCTATCTATGCCAGCAAGCTTAGTTTCTTGAAGGCATACAACATCACACTTCCAATCACGTAACAAGTTTTTCACTACCAGACGTTTCTGGGAGTCATTCAAACCTCTAACATTCCATGTAACCATTTTCAGCTTCATACAGACTTTTAAGGCCCCACAACTATCTCTACCACACTTCCAACACACTATCTTCCATCGTAGTTAACCGTTGAGATTAAATTCCTCAACTCTTTCTTTCCTTTACCAGTGGATGATGCCACTTTCTGGTTAGCAGCTACTTTCTTCCGCTGCTGGTTAATAACCTCCATCTCCTTTTCTAGTCTTTGAAGATAGGCAATACACAATTGTTCATGATGTTTCACAGAAAGCCCTATCATTTTACTAAAACTTGGGATTCTGTTTTTCACCCAATTAGAGACATCCAATATACCACCCAAATCTAATACCTCAGAATCGTTATGCACTTCCATCGACAAGGCCCGCCCCTGAGGGATAATAGTAGCCAGCGGATTACAATCAGCCAAGCTCTCCTCCTCACCCAAGACCAATTCTGGGAAAGCCACTTCCTCCACCGTCGAGACTCCCAAAACAGATGGGCCACTATCTGACTTCGGTTCCATCAAAGCTAAATTGAGCTGGCCAATCTCATACATCTCACTTGACCTGTTACCTTTGTTATGCACCCCTTGAATCACGAGCACTCTACACTCACTTCCAAGTTTATCCTTACTATTGACACCAAAATCCACCAAACCCGCAACCGAGAGTCTTTTAAGGATATTTGCCAAGAAAATACCCTTTGAAAGTTGGGAACTTGCCTTATCGGACTTGCCCAGAGCCAACGTGAAGGCATCAGAGTTGAACCCAACTGACTCGCGGCCGTTCGAGTTAAACCCAGCAGAAAAAAGACAATCGGTCACCATCGGAACCGCCACAAGACCATCGGAGCTGGTCCCAACCTCCAACCTATCCACCGCGATGCTGTCGGAGCAAAACCCATGAAGACAGCTCTGATTATCCTCCATCGGTTCCACCTCGGCACCTACGGAATTGATCCCAGCCTCTAACCCAGCCACTGTGAGGCTATCGGAGCTGATGCCCACAGAACAGGTGCGACTGCCGAGCAACGTAGGCTCTCCCTGTCGCTTAGCCCCTTTGATTTTATAACTTAAAGGTTCGGTCTGGTTTGAAAGAGATGACTTAGGCTTCACCGAGTGGGCCAGGGGTGTTGGGCTTGTCATCACAGAGGATTCACCCATTTCAAAACTTCTTGGGCCCGAGAAGCAAGTAAAAGAGCCCACACCATTTTGGGTCAACGAGGGATACATTTGACCCTGTGACCCATTAGAAAGAGCCCCCACATGCATCCCCTGTTTCCTTGATACCCAAACAGAGCACTTCCGTCCCCCTTTATTAGGAATCCCTGCACCTTGCCTAAAATGGTTTGAGCCCACCACAGGGTTTGTATGAACCCGTGACCCACTAGAGGGACCCACCACGTGCTCCTTCTGACTCTTTGTGACCAATTTAGTACTCCTCAGTCCACCTTTGTTAGGATTCCAAACTACACGCCTATTACCTTCCCCATTCACCTCAACGGTCAAGGCTTCTCCAGTCCAGTAGGAATTCCTCAATTCACGTTCTTTCCCAGAAACAGAAACATTCAAATTTGATTTGAATATCAACGGAAAGCTTCTTTTATTTCCAACCGGATTTGTCTCTTCCGAATCAGATTTCCCATTAATGCTCCGATATCCCACCGCACTTCCTCCAAGAGTCGTCGGACTTGGTGGGCTCACCGGGGTTGCACTCAACCTCCTCTGTACACTTACTGAGTTCTGCTTCTCTCCCCTGTTATCCCCTAATTGCCGTTTCCCTTTACCATGGGTGTTTAACAACTTTTGCTGATTTCTACCACATACCCGCACCTGATGCCCACGCACTGTATCGGCAAAAGTTTTAAATGGTAGAACCCGTGAGTTATCCCTAAGAGGCTGTGCTACAAATCTCAAGTGACCAGAACCATCATGCATATAGTTTTCGGGTTCCAACATCTTCCTCAATCCTAACCCAAAAACCCTCCATCCATTCTTAGCTTTGCCTTCTGGAATAAGAATGGACCTCCTAGCCCCGCCAACTCTCAGTTCAGTCAAAAGAAGGAACAAGCCAAAGGAGTTGGAGCTCCGTTGGAGGGTGTAGGCTAAATCACCTTCTCTGAAAGTATAAAAATACTTCGGACTACTCCCAACAACAATCTGTTCAGTACTCTTCATCAGCCATTGTGCCGCATTCTTACCCATGAAGACTGACTTCATAAAGTATCTACTCCGCTCAAAAATCCGTAACGAGAAATACCGTCCCCCTTCCTCTACCACCAATTGAAAAAATTTGGACTCAATATAAAAACTGCGAGAACCACCCATAATAGAAAGATCAGGAAGAAGAAAGCCGCAAATTTTCTGGCTAATTTGAGGTAGCCGGGCCTCACAGGAGAATATTTGAGGGGACTGAAGGCTCTTTGCCAGATCTGAAGCTAGTTTTCTCAAATGCAATGATGGACATAATACATTCCTAAAGAAAATCAACCCATAACTTCCTTTTTGATGGAACTGTCACAAACATACATACTATATGTATAGACACAGCCGTGATGGTCAATTTGATGTTAGGTCATACTATGATGCTATAAGAGGCACAAGGGCAGTGACACATTTCCTTGGAAATGTATTTGGTGGGCACAGGCTTCAAAGAGGGTAGCTTCTTTTGTGTGGACAGCAGTGTGGGGAAAGGTTCTAATTGTTGATAGCCTTGTTAAGAGAGGCATTAATCTAAGAATTTGATGTTGCATGTGTAGAAGCAGTGGTGAGACTGTAGATCATCTGTTTTGACATCGTGACATTACCTATAAATTGTGGACTTTTACCTTTCCAGTGTTTGTTGCACAATAGTAAAGCCCAGGAATGTTGTAGAGCTACTTTTTGGATGGATGGATTGGGTTGGAAAAATGACTCTTTTGCATATATTAATTTGCTTCATAATTTTTTTGTTAAATTGGGTGCTTAAGAAAAAGCCACCTGGATCTGGGGGTGCAAATGCACAGGCGGATTCGATTCCATGCAATTACCACTACTATATGATATGTAAAAACTAATAGGGTTAAAAGTAAAAAGTTTAAAAAGTTCAAAAAGTTCAAAAAAATTTACCCTATCAATTTTTACATCACATAGCACTATTGCAAATAGCACTAACTATTGCACTGGATTTCAATCCCATGCAAGCACTCTTACGGAGAGAAAGTGATCAGGTGATTCAAAATTCAAATCATTGCTACAGAACCAATCTCGGTCTACTCACAACATTGCCAAGGGAATTAAATGATAGCATTAGATTTATTTTCAAACTCCAAATTTCACAATACTGCTGCAAGGCCTCTAACACACAAGTAGTGCTCATGTATACGAGTAAATTTACAGCTGATTTGTCCCTCTTTGATTAAGGTTTTAGACAGAACAGCTTACGTGGCAAACAAAATGAATATAACAAAAATTCTAGCGCTCATTGCGATCATAATTCATAGATGGAAAATTGGCCTCTTTGAAAACTGATGTTTTGGGCTTTTGGCTTCATTGTATCAAAGCAAAAATAAAAATGTTTCTCTGAAGTTCACAAGAAGAATGAAGGATACCCTTAGGTGGCAATAAATTTAGCTGCTACGAGTCTAATTTAAAGACCAAATCAGATTTCAATCCTCTTGAGCTTCTTGAAACTAGGAAATTGCAATTTTAGTACCAATTTGAATCAATGTTGCTAAGCTTATGATCACATAACATTAAAATCATAGATATAAGTGAAAATGGCAGGCATCACAATGCACGGAACAGTTTGCAGCAAGAATATTAACACTTGTCTTGATAAGACAGTTATGTCTCATTGTCATTCAAAGGGAAGAGTAAATAGGGACACCTGATAAGCTTTCACCACCATCAACAATGAAAATGTTGCCCGAAACATATTCAGAAGATTCATGTACCAAGTATCGAACAAGTGATGTCAGTGCCGGATCTGTGATGCCATATTCTCTTAAAGGGACAGTTTTCTTTGCCACCTTATGCAGCCATTCTTTTTCCATGAGACCCTGAGTAATCTCAGATTTGAAAAGGCCAGGTGATATAGAATTCACTCTAATTTTATGTACACCCAATTCCAAGGCCATGACCTGTCATAAGTAGAATCAACATTATATGGAGAAGTAACAAAAGCAAAATCAACACACGAACACACACACACACACACACACACTAGTCTGATAAGAATACATTTCCTATGGGCAAAGACATAAAAAGAGACTGGTTGCTATCTCTAAATAAGTTCAGGGTATTCCATAATAATTAATTTATGATGTGTTCATCACATAGTTACAGGAAAACGTAGCATTCTAGTCTAAAAAGACAACCCAAGTGATAGCACAGTGGCCAGGGATGACAACTCAGTAGAGGTCATCAATCCGAAAGTTACTTTTATAAAAAAAGAAAAAGAAAAAAGAAAAACACATCTAGGTAAAAAGTCAGCAAACAAAATATACCCGTTCCAATTTCATGTAAAAGCAATATGATGATGTTTGGAGATGGAAATTACATCTGTTTTGGTACCCAGCTCCAAAGGGGACCAATAAGAAAATATTTAGGACATGCAGTAGAAAATGTCTGACTTGAAGTGAATATCCAGTCTTCATTTGTGTGACTATTCTCTAGGATTTTCTCTTGGAATTTTCATTTTCCATTCAATCGGCAAAAAAAATATCTTTAGTTGATGTAATATTTCCTCTTTTATTTTATTTATAGGAAATGTACCTGACCTTTTCTTGAATCAAAAGAAGTAAATTCCATTTTTTTACCTTTGCTGAATCAATTGAAGTAAACTTTTCTTTTGTTTAACATGAGGATTTTTTCCCTGTAGTCCATTCGTCTATGAAGATACTGCGATTTTTCATCTTATAGTTACTATTTTGTTTCCAAACAATTACAAAACATGACAATGGTATCACCCCTATATTTTGCAAGAGTTGAATGGCAATTGACATTACCTTTGTCAAGGTGTTTAGGCCTGTCTTTGAAGCAGCATAGGCAGCACCTCCAGGCAATTGCCCACGGTCGAGACCAGCAATAGAAGATATGTTTATGATTGATCCTCCCCGCTCTGCATCACGCATGCGTATGCCAATGTATTTTGACACCAACCAGGTTCCTGTTAAGTTTGTTTTGATAACATGATTCCATTCCTCCTCAGACAATTCTAATGGTGATTTCACAGTACCTAATGTACACAGCATAAGAGTTAGGCATCCAGGTACCTGAACATTTTGAAATGCTCATAGAATTAAAATAAAGATGAAGAAGCAAATGTTAAAAATACACATAAAATTCCAAGAAGCACAACTGATTTCTTTTTTTTTTTTTTTTAATAATTGGTAAGTTACATAACCTGATAAGCTTTCACCACCATCAACAATGAAAATGTTGCCCGAAACATATTCAGAAGATTCATGTACCAAGTATCGAACAAGTGATGTCAGTGCCGGATCTGTGATGCCATATTCTCTTAAAGGGACAGTTTTCTTTGCCACCTTATGCAGCCATTCTTTTTCCATGAGACCCTGAGTAATCTCAGATTTGAAAAGGCCAGGTGATATAGAATTCACTCTAATTTTATGTACACCCAATTCCAAGGCCATGACCTGTCATAAGTAGAATCAACATTATATGGAGAAGTAACAAAAGCAAAATCAACACACGAACACACACACACACACACACACACTAGTCTGATAAGAATACATTTCCTATGGGCAAAGACATAAAAAGAGACTGGTTGCTATCTCTAAATAAGTTCAGGGTATTCCATAATAATTAATTTATGATGTGTTCATCACATAGTTACAGGAAAACGTAGCATTCTAGTCTAAAAAGACAACCCAAGTGATAGCACAGTGGCCAGGGATGACAACTCAGTAGAGGTCATCAATCCGAAAGTTACTTTTATAAAAAAAGAAAAAGAAAAAAGAAACACACATCTAGGTAAAAAGTCAGCAAACAAAATATACCCGTTCCAATTTCATGTAAAAGCAATATGATGATGTTTGGAGATGGAAATTACATCTATTTTGGTACCCAGCTCCAAAGGGGACCAATAAAAAAATATTTAGGACATGCAGTAGAAAATGTCTGAGTTGAAGTGAATATCCAGTCTTCATTTGTGTGACTATTCTGTAGGAGTTTCTCTTGGAATTTTCATTTTCCATTCAATTGGCAAAAAAAATATCTTTAGTTGATGTAATATTTCCTCTTTTATTTTATTTATAGGAAATGTACCTGACCTTTTCTTGAATCAAAAGAAGTAAATTCCATTTTTTTACCTTTGCTGAATCAATTGAAGTAAACTTTTCTTTTGTTTAACATGAGGATTTTTTCCCTGTAGTCCATTCTTCTATGAAGATACTGCGATTTTTCATCTTATGGTTACTATTTTGTTTCCAAACAATTACAAAACATGACAATGGTATCACCCCTATATTTTGCAAGAGTTGAATGGCAATCGACATTACCTTTGTCAAGGTGTTTAGGCCTGTCTTTGAAGCAGCATAGGCAGCACCTCCAGGCAATTGCCCACGGTCGAGACCAGCAATAGAAGATATGTTTATGATTGATCCTCCCCGCTCTGCATCACGCATGCGTATGCCAATGTATTTTGACACCAACCAGGTTCCTGTTAAGTTTGTTTTGATAACATGATTCCATTCCTCCTCAGACAATTCTAATGGTGATTTCACAGTACCTAATGTACACAGCATAAGAGTTAGGCATCCAGGGACCTGAACATTTTGAAATGCTCATAGAATTAAAATAAAGATGAAGAAGCAAATGTTAAAAATACACTTAAAATTCCAAGAAGCACAACTGATTTCATTTTTTTTTTTTTTTAATAATTGGTAAGTTACATATACGGATATACCCATTAAGCTTAAACCCACGACTTCACCTTCCAGTTAACATCTGATGCTAGTTGAGTTAAAGCACATTGGCAAGAAACACAACTGATCTTGTCAATACAAGAATGAAAACTCAAAATATATTTGTCTTAAACAATCAATTGTGGATGATCCATGGTCATCAAAGCACATTTGTCCATGGATAGATATCATTCATTTACATAACTTTGTCCACAATATTCACAACATTTACATTTTTTGAGCAAGACAATGTGGTCAAATGTAAAAGTAATGTATAAGGTTTTTAAAGAACAAATAGCTAGAAGTAAATGGGCTCAAAACTCGTAACTTGCATCTTAGAGACACTCCCAAGAGATTCCACCTTATGATTTCCTTAAAGAATAGTAAGTAATTTGAACTGAAACCTTTTGAACTTGGAAGCTGTGATGTCAAATCATGGTTTCAGTTTAAAATTGGAGCATGCGTAAAATTGTGTATCACCTTATGTACAACAAGTATTACCCAGTGCGTAGCTTACTTGATTATTATTATTATTATTTTTTTTTTTAAATTTCTAACCTCTAAATCCGGCGTTGTTGACCAAGGCATTGATGTGGCCAAACACATCCCAAGCCTGTTGTATGGACTTGTCAATAGTGGGACCATCGGCGCACAAATCGAGCTCCACAGCCACTGCTCGTGGGGAGCTTGAAGAAGTAGAGGAAGAGAGGTGATTGATTTGATGACAGAGTGATTGGAGTCTGTCCACGCGACGAGCGGCAGCAATGATCTTGCAGCCAGCTTTAGCGAGATCGAGACAGAAGTCAAGACCGAGGCCTGAGGAAGCTCCAGTCACCATCACCACTTTTCCCTCTAGCTTTCCCCACTCCTCCACCGCCATTTCTCTGACTCGGTGCAATGCCAATGCCTCAGATCTCTTTTTTATTTTCCCTCCCCCCGAGAAAACCCAATTATTATACTGCGTATGGTTATGAAGTAATAATCCGTTCGTCTTTGAGTCTTAGGATCCGTTTGAATATAATTAAAAATTGAAAAGTGAAATCGAAAATTGAAAAATATTGTAGTAAATAATTTTTAAATGTATGAATAATATCGTGAGATCAATTTTTAATGAAAAAGTGGTTAAAAAGTGAAATTTATGGATTCGTAAACAGTACACAGTGTGCACTGTTCATGAAAAAAGTCAAACTTTTTGGAAAAAAAAAAAAAAAAGAAAGAAAGAAGAAGAAAGAAGAAGAGAAACGCAAACGCGTCTGGGAGGCGCAAAACGCGCTTCCCAAACGTACACTTAGAGACCGTTTGGGCAGCCCGTTTGCGATTTGCGTTTGCGTTTTTTCCTTTTTTTTTTTTTTTTTTTTTTTGCTTTCAGCCGTATAAAAAGACTTTTTCAACTGTGAATCACTGTTCACGGTTACTGTGCGGCTACTGTTCAATGAACAGTAGTCGCACTTGTTGACTTTTGTCAATAAACAGTACATTTGTGCACTGTTCACGGACCCACAATTTTCACATTTCAGCAACTTTTTCATTAAAAATGGGTCCCACGATACTATTCACACATTTAAAAATTATTTTGCTACAGTGTTTTCAGTTTTCAATTTTTAGCTGTATCCAAACGGGCCCTTAGGGTGCGTTTTTTCCCGCAGTTGCATTTACGTTTATTTCCTAGCGTTTCTTTTTTACTAGTACATGGCACTGTTTATGAATGAGCCAAGTGCTAAAAACGGGTAAACAGTAATTTGTAGTAATAAAAAAATATTTTACTAATGTTTAGAAATAAGTTTTCAGCAAAATATGCGGTATTTAAATGTACACTTAAAATTAAAATTTAACATTTTTTTGAAATGTAAATCATTTTTCAAAAATATTTTCTTTATAAAATTATCTTAATTTTTATACATCATTGATAACAACTCTAAAATGAGTTCAAAAACTTTCCCTCATAATTTTTTTTTGAAAAACTATTTTATTTAGCTTAGTGTGTTTGGCATTTTTTAAAAAGCCAGGTTTTTTTATTATTCAACTTATTTTTGTTACTATTTATGAGTCTTGTTGCACTTTTTAATACTATTTATGGGGCCTATTGTAGCTTTATTTACAATATTTTTAGTAAAAAAAAAATTCAGTTTCAACTAAATAAGCTGCTTTTAAGTATAAGAAAAATTTTAGGGTAAATTTGGTACAATGAACGAAATTACATATTTACATTAAAAATATTAATTTTTATTATGGCCAAACTTATGTACAGTACCTTAATTACAGTTACTTAAGTTTTTCTTTTATAATTTTGACATCTGTCCAATTTAACAACCCCTACAAATGGCATTAAAACTAAAAAAAAAAAAAAAAAACTATTTTTTTTCTTCTTCCTTCTTTTTCTCTTACTGCAAGCGAACCCACAGCTTCAGATCCTTTTCAGATTGTAGGATTTGTGCCTTCCACTTAGGGATAAATAGATATCATCATCAAAACCAAACAAAAAAGCCCTAGCAAAAAAATAAAGAAGAAATGGAAAAAAAAAAAAAAAAAAAAAAGCAACAAAAAAATCTCATATTTTCTCTCTCTCGTGGCTTCTAGGAAGCCCAAATCTTCGAAATCAAGGACCATTGCTATTTGATTTGCAAAATATCTTGAAACCCACATTTGAATCTCTGCAAAATCTCCAAAATCATGGACCACTTTCACTTCTTTACTTGCATCTTTCCTCTTTCATCCCTTACCTTCTCCTTCTCAACCCTTACTTTCTTGTTCTTACCCTTTATCCACTGGCCTTCTTACCCTTTGTTGGCTTCAATTTGCTTCAGATTGAGGGTGAGAAGTTGGAGAGATCGAATGCAATGGGTTCTACGGTTCTACATTCTATGTTCTCTCACGGGACAGAGGAATAAGAGAGAGAGAGAGAGAGAGAGAGAGAGAGAGAGAGAGAGAAAACAAATAGTAGTATTTTAACATCGTTTGTGGGTTGTTAAATTGGACAAATGTCAAAATTTTAAGAAAAGAACCT
Organism: Quercus suber; assembly: GCF_002906115.3. Classification (NCBI taxonomy): domain Eukaryota; kingdom Viridiplantae; phylum Streptophyta; class Magnoliopsida; order Fagales; family Fagaceae; genus Quercus; species Quercus suber. Next base: position 405,114 of record NW_027070075.1, read on the forward strand.
AAAAAATTGTAGGTAAGGTACTGTACCTAATTTTACACATAGTTTATTACTAAAATAAGTATAAAAGA
>NW_027070075.1:406553-427789 GCF_002906115.3 Quercus suber
GCAACTTATAATAGTTATATGTACCGTGTATAAATCAACTTTGAAATATATGTCTATGTAGCATTCTTTCATTAGAATTTGTATATGATAAAAATATTTGTTTATTTAATTACTTATGTAATATATATATTTGATATAAAATGTCAAACCTTGCAAAGCTTGAATTTGTTGCCCTTGACATCTTAGGCAATAATTCCTTATCATGGATCCTTGATACTAAGATTCATCTGGAAGTAATGAATCTTGATGAGATCTATGTTAATGTAATAAATCTGAAGATATTATTATGGATGGCAACAGAGTATCCCAGAAGGATCGTTCAAAAGAAATAACTTTTATTTGTTATTATTTACAAAAAAAGAGTACTTTATAATAAAAGACCCCTTAGGAGAATCACAAGTTCTAGAAGAACTTGATCATCCTAAAAACTTAGTATGACTAAAGTTGTAATAAACTAAAGGTGCAAGTGAAATTAATCCAGCACTTTAAATTCAGCCTACAATTAAAAGTATATAATAGAAATATATCATGTTTTGAATGTGCTCTTCAATAGCAATATCGAATGCATATGTTCATAGAGTGTTATGAACTAATGTTTTTCCTCTAGTGGCTAAACAGAATAATGAGCTGTTGTTGAAAACCATCAAAAGGTCATGAAAATAAGTGTTATAGGCGTGGAATGAAAGGTCATTGGTCACGTACTTGTCGTCTCCTAAAATTTGGTAGATTTGTACCAAGCCTCCATAAAAGAAAAGGAAAAGGGAATTGAAAAGAACTTTGCTAATCATAATGATCTGAAGATCCTATGAATTATCTTCATTTTCCAAATGGAGTGGATATGACTCATCTCGATGTCTCTAATTTCTTTGAGGATGTTGATGGAAAATTTGATAATTTGATTGGTGATGGAAATGTCCATACCAATTAATTATTTCTTTTATTATATTATCGTGTATTCAATAAGTATGATTGGTAATGGAAATGTCCATACCAATTTTTTTTTCTTTCATTATATTATGGCATTGAAATAAGTATTTTTATGCTGATATGTTTTATTTATATTTAAAGTAATAAAGTTTAATTTAGGCATAAATGCACTTTTAGTCCCTACATTTTGCACTTTTTCCATTTTGGTCCATACATTTTGTTTTACCACTTTTAGCCCCTAAACCAATTAACACCTGACATTTAGGTCCTTTTCGTCACCCAACTAATAGCAAAAACTGATGTGGTTACGGTGGAATAAAAAAAAATATATATATAATCACACATTAATTAATTAAATTAAAAACAAATATATAAAAAAAAAAAACTCATTAGTTTTTGGAAGAACAGAAGAAAACAAGAACTTGAACCTAGATCAAAGAACTCAAGAACACAAACCTAAACATAGAATTTTCTTTCTAGCCGAACCCAAACTAGAAATTTTCTCTCTACCCAAACATAGAAAAATCCAGCCACCACCTCCACCGATCAAACCCAGCCAACAAACATAAAACACAAACCTAACCAACAAACTTAAACATAAACCCAGAAATTTTCTTTCCACCCAAACCCAAACCCAGAAATTTTCTTTCTACTCAAACATAGAAAAATCCAGCCACCACCTCCATCGAATCAAACAACCACTACCCACCACCATAACCACCACAAACCACCATACCAACCACCACAACCAAACCCAACTAGTCTCAACCCCAGCCACCCCAATCTCTACCACCCTAGCCGCTCATAACCTACCCACCCTAACCCAACCTCAACCCCAACCACCCCGACTTAAGCCACCCCAGCCGGTCTCAACCCACCCACCCCAGCTTGACCTAAACCCAACTGACCTTACCCACCCCAGCCAACTCACAACCTACCCACCCCAACCCAACCTCAAACCCAGCTGCCCTGAACTCAACCCTAGCCACCTCAACTCAAGCCACCCTCAGTCGGTCTCAACCCACCCACCCTAAACCAACCTTAACCCACCCCACCCCGATCTCAACCCATCCACCCCAACCACCACCCACCACAGCCACCACGAGCCACTGCACCACCAGTTACCGAGAGAGAGAGAGAGAAAGAAAGAAGAAAAACTAATTTAATAAAGTGAGAAGGAAGAGAAAAGAATTTGAACCCATTTTGCGATTTCTTCCCAGAAGTGATCATTGAGTCAAGATACTTTTTATATCTAAATTTTAGTGATTTTTGGTTTTAATTCTATTTTTTTTATTTAGTTAAAATTAATAAATTAATTTTTTAAATTTATATGCTGACGTGGCATTATATTCCTTGTGATTATATTATTTTTTTATTCCACCGTCAATCACGTAAGCTTTTGCTGTTAGTTGGGTGACGGAAAGGACATAAATGTCAAGCGTTAATTGGTTTAGGGACTAAAAGTGATAAAAACAAAATGTAGGGACCAAAATGAAAAAAAGTGCAAAATGTAGGGACTAAAAGTGCATTTACGCCTTTAATTTATGTTTTGCATATGTAAAGATGCATGGGTCATACTAGTAAAATCAATTCCAAGATAACTAGGGAAGATTTTTGTTTAGCAGGCAGTGCAACAACTCATATGATCCTTAAAAATAAAAAATATTTTCAAATTTTAAGATCATGCAAAGCCAATGTCAATACAATATTAAGTTCATCAAACTTAATTGAAGGCTCTAGAAGAGCAATTATCATGTTGCCAAAGGGCACAAAACTTTGTATTTATGATACTTTGTATTCTTCTAAATCATGCAGAAAGTTACTCAATTTTAAAGATATATGTTATAATGGTTATCATATTGAAATTAATAATGAAGGCAGTGAAGAATTTCTTTATATTACTTCAATAGTATCGGGCTAGAAGCTCATATTAGAAAAATTGCCTATTTTTTCTTCTGGGTTATATTATACTACAACGAGAACAGTTGAAACAAATATTGCAATACACCAGAAGTGTTCGGACCCAAAGGTTTTTATGCTTTGGCATGATCGTCTTGGTCATCCAGGATCAACAATGATGCGTCAAATTATTGAAAACTCTCACGAACATCCCATAAAGAACCAGAAGATTCTTTTACCTAGTGATTATCCATATAGTGCATGTTCTCAAGATAAATTAATTACCAAACCATCACATTCAAAGATTGTTGTTGAATGTCCATCTTTCTTAGAAAGAATTCAGGGTGATATATGTGGACCAATACACCCACCTTATGGTCCATTTAAGTATTTTATGGTTTTAATTGATGCATCAACCAGATGATCACATGTATGTTTACTTTCTACTAGAAATGTTGCATTTGCTAGGCTTCTTGCTCAAATAATTAGGTTGCGAGCACAATTTCCTGATTATCCAATTAGGAAAATTCATTTAGATAATGCTAGTGAATTCATATCTTAAGCTTTTGATGACCATTCCATGTCAATTGGAATTGATGTTGAACATCCTGTTGCCCATACACATACTCAAAATGGTTTAGCTGAATCACTTATCAAGAGACTTCAAATTATTGCTCGACATTTGCTTATGAAATCAAAATTACCAGTTTCTACTTGGGGTCATGCTATTTTACATACTGCATCATTAGTTCGCATTAGGCCAATTGCTTATCATAAATTCTCACCATTGCAACTCATACTTGGCCAACAACCAAATATTTTTCACTTGCACACATTTGGTTGTGCTGTGTACCTATTGCACCCCCATAACGCACTAAGATGGGTCCTCAACATAGATTTGGAATTTATACAGGTTTTGATTTCCTATCTATCACTAGATATCTTGAACCTCTAACTGGTGATGTTTTTAAGGCACGTTTTAAGGATTGTCATTTTAATGAAACGATCTTTCCACCATTAGGGGAAGAAAAGTTGTTGCCTGAAGCATGACGTGAGATTGCTTGGAATGTTTTGACATTATCTCATCTTGATCCTCGTACAAATCAATACGAACTGGAAGTTCAAAGAATTATTCATTTGCAAGGAATTGCAAATCAATTACCAGATGTATTCACTGACCATAAGAAAATAGTGAAATCTCACATTCCAACTGCTAATACTCCAGCATGGATTGAAGTCCCTACAAGACAATCAGTTAATACAACAACAAATGAATCAAAGCCACACCTGAAGTGTGGAAGACCTATCGGTGTTAAAGATAAAATTCCCTGGAAGAGAAAAGTACAAGAAAAACAAGTTGCAGCCTATAAAGAGGCTATACCTACGAAATAGGTCACAAAAATAATTGATCTATCCAAAACTTATGAACAAAAATCTCCTGAAAATAAACCTCCTGAAGAGTTATCCCTTGAAGATGATCAGGTACCTGAAAATAACGAGATCTCAATACATTATGTACATACAGGAGAAATATGGGATAGAAATAAAATTGTTGTCGACAACATAGTTTCATATAAAGTTGCCATTGATATTACCAGAAATAATGATAACGAATATGAACCACAAACCGTTGATGAATGTCAATGTAGAAATGATTGACTAATGTGGAAAGTGGCAATTCAAGTAGATTTAATTTACTAATTAAACGTGAAGTTTTTGGACCTGTAGTCCGAACACCTAAAGGTGTAATGCCTATTGGATACAAATAGGTATACGTAAGCGAAATGAGAAAAATGAAATTATAAGATACAAAGCGCGACTTGTAGAACAAGGTTTTTCGCAGAGACCTGGTATTGATTATGAAGAAACATATGCTCCTGTAATGGACGCAATTACATTCAGATTTTTAATTAACTTGGTAGCAAATGAAAATTTGGATATGTGATTAATGGATATTGTTTCAGCATATCTATATGGATCATTAGATAATGATATCTACATGAAAATCCTTGAAGGATATAAAATGTCTAAAACATATAATCCAACATCCGGATGTATGTATTCTATCAAGCTATAAAGATCCTTATATGGGTTAAAGCAATTCGGACGCATGTGGTATAATCACCTCAATGAGTATCTTTTGAAAGAAGGATTTGAGAATAGTCCAATTTGTCCACGTGTTTTTATCATAAAATCAAAATCTGGATTTGCTAGTGTTGCAGTATATGTTGACAATTTAAATCTTGTAGGGACTCCAGAAGAGTTAACAAAAACAACAAATTGTTTAAAGAATGAATTTGAGATGAAAGATCTTGGTAAGACAAAATTTTGTCTTGGCCTACAAATTGAACATCTTCCAAATGAAATTCTTGTTTATTAATCAACGTACACAGAAAAAGTCCTGAAGCAATTTTACATGGATAAAACTCATCCTTTGAGCACTCCAATGGTGGGTCGGTCACTTGATTTTAAGGAAGATCCGTTTCGACCACAATAAGATAACGAAGAAACTCTTGATCCTGAAGTACCATATTTTAATGCAATTGGTGCTTTGATGTATCTTGCAAATTACACACGATCTGATATAGCAGCAATTAACTTACTAGCAATGTATAATTCTGCACTAACTCAAAGACATTGGAATGGAATTAAGCATATTTTACATTATCTTTGTGGGACTACTGATTTGGGATTATTTTATTCAAATGGATTAAAACCATAGTTAGCTGGATATGCTGATGCAAGTTACCTTTCCGATCCACACAAAGGCCAATCACAAACATGATATTTATTTACTTATGGAAATACTGCTATTTCATGGAGATCTGTTAAGCAAACAATTTCTGCTACTTTCTCAAATCATGCAAAGATTATCACAATTCATGAAGCGAGTCGTGAGTGTGTTTGGTTGAGATCGGTAATTCAACATATTCGTGAAAACAGTGGATTATCATCAATCATAAAAAGTCCAACGATATTATACAAAGATAATGCCGCTTGTATCACTCAAATTAGGGGAGGATATATCAAGGGTGATAGAAGCAAGCATATTGCACCAAAATTCTTTTATACACATGAGCTCCAGAAGAGTGGCGATATTGATGTCAAGCAGATAAGATCATGTGATAATTTGGTTGATATGCTCACTAAGCCATTACCAACTGCAACTTTTAAGGAGATGGTGCACAATATTAGCATGCATCGACTTAAGGATATTTTTACCATAAACAATGGAAATTCTATGTACTCATGAGGGGGAGTAAATTTTCTAAAGGATATGTGTTGATTGTACTCTTTTTCCTTCGCTAAGATTTTTTTCCCATTGGATTTTCCTTTGTAAGGTTTTAATGAGGCAATCCTAAGGCACTAGAAGTTACACAAGAATATTGTACTCTTTTTCCTTAACCAAATTATTTTTCCACAGGGTTTTTCTTTGGCAAGGTTTTAACGAGGCATATTCTTATGAAGTGGTCATCTGATGGGGAGTGTTAGAAATAAAGTCTAATTGGAATGTGTAAAATTTGGGCAATGAAAAGGTTATGTGGGGGAGATGTATATCCATGAGTGTCTATAGGAGAGATGTATATCCATAAGTATACTCATTATTACAACCTTATCTCTTAAACTCTACAATCATTCTAAGGTCCTATATACATGTGAGATTACTTTACTGTTATTGTACACATCTAAGAGAGATCAAAAGAATTGTGGATGACCACTTGAATATAAGAGTTTATCAATATATATTTCTTGTTTCTTTTACTTTGTTTTATATATTTCTATCATTTCACAACAAACAGTGTTCTGTTTAATTATCTTTTTCCCTTCACTTTTTTATTTATAGGTCAAGTACCAATTACATTCGATCCTTCCTTGGTATTATGTGATTATTGATGAATTTTAATTCAATATTATTGCAAGAAAAATTAAAATTAAACGGTAGGATCGACCAATTCAATTTTAATAAAAAGATAAAAGGAATTGAATCTCAATGTCCTTTTAAAAGACTGATTTTTTTAATTGAAAAAGTCTAAACTAAATTCCAAATAATGTAATCTTCCTACAAAGTAGAATATAAGAAATAGTTGATAGATGTTTTGAGGGATAAGTGATGAAAATGATTTAGCCTCCTTGCTAGTGAAAAAACATATCCAATTTTCAAGATTTCCAAGATCCATATGAAATAGACCTATATAAATTTTGACTCAAATTAGGAATTACTATTGGAGAATATCTTTAGAGTGGTATTGTTCCCTCGACTAGACAATGGTCATCTCCAAAGCTGGGGATTGTTTTGAGGGAGCTCGAGCTTGGGCCTAAGGCTTTCACCAATGATGAATGGGTCTAAGAAGCCGTGACCTGTTGGGGGGATAAATACTTTGGGAAGCTTCCTTGAGTAATTAATAGAACATATGGAAACACACTTTAACCCAAAAGGCCTAAGCCCTATGGATATGTGCTCAATTATATTATATTAACCACTCATTCTTCTCATCTTTATTCAATGTGGGACTTCACTCACACGTGTAACCCAACAATCTCCCCCTCACGTGTGAGTCTGCCTCTCTACAAGCTTCAAGACCTCTCTATGGGCCATGAACAAGTCCTATTCACTCCCCCTTGGCTAATGGGCTTTTCACTTCATCAACGCGTCATCCATGGGTCTCTCGTATGCCATCCATAAGAACCACGTGTCAACCCCGCACGCACATCCATGGGACCCCACACGTCCATGTCCATGGGAACCTCACATCACACCATTATTTAGCACCATTAGCAATATTCCTTTGTTGAGCCTTTTTTTTTTTTTTTTCCTTCTCCAGGATCTTTGTGTGTGGGCCATTTAGGCTTTCTTTGTCCTTGCTGGGTAGGGACTATGAACACCTCACCACCATAGGCTTTCTTGAGTAATTAATAAGACATAGAAACACACTTTAACCCAAAAGGCCTAAGCCCTATGGGTATGTGCTCAATTATATTATATTAACCACTCATTCTTCTCATCTTTATTCAATGTGGGACTTCACTTACACGTATAACCCAACATGACCCTACTTGAAATCCAAGGAATGTGTTTTGGTTAGGGTCTAAAGTGGCAAATGTGTGGGTCAGAAATGGGTTCAATGGTTAAATATTGAAGAGAGGAGCTGGGTTCTTGTGCCTCTCTTAAGTTTGAAATGCTAAGAAATTCCACGAATTTTTTACCAAATGACGTTTTTTTATCTTTTTTTCCTCTCCTTTTTTTTTTTTTTTTTTTGAAACAACAAACATAAAAGGAGAGCAAAAATATATATTTATCATCATTTTTAACAAAAGTTGGTTACGGAAGACAAACAGATTTTACCTCAAGTTGGTAAAATAACATTTTTTAAACCACTTGTAAGAAAAATGATTTTGAGTCAAATCAGTCACCCCAAAATAATATTTACAATAGAGACATCAACTCTATATGATATCTTGTGCTTTTCTCGAGTTCAAGGCTGGATGATAAGCTCTTGGATCCAGTGCACAATACTCCTCTTTCTACAGGATCTATAAGAGGGGATTTCCAAGTTGAACCCACGACATTGTTTGGAAGACGCTATTGCACCAAAATCCAACCAGTGGGGACTTTTTGAGGAAACGAAAAAAATAAAATAAAAAGAAGCTCCTTTTGCAAATACGGCCTTCACTTGAAGATGAAAACTGCCTCCAATTAGTTATGAAAGATGGAGAATTTGCTAAATCTCATTTGAGATTTCATCATTTTAATGCTATCGATCTAGTTACTGTGATTTTCAATGTTATCACTAGCATGCATGTGATTTAAGACACTCATGATTAGACAATTCTTTTTTTTTTTTTTTAGAATCAACGAAGTGCCTTTTATTTAAAGAAAATCATCAGAGTCTGCTAGAAACAAAAGAAAGGAACTGTGGGGGAGCATCCTCCTTCCACGCCTTATAATCTAAAACAATTAAAACAAACAGAGCTAAAACAATAGCAACCATATTACCCTTTCTCTTAACATGAGAGTAGTATAATTTACTTAAACATCTTGTCAAAACCACACCGAACCCTGGTGTTTGCCCCCAATTGAATCGTACATCCTCAAGATTGACCTTAACCATGTCCAAGATAGGAGCTCTCCAATGAACTCGGATCGGGGTGGACTGTGGATGGGGAGGTTGTTGCACTGCCTGGAATTCTGATAGTAATTCGTTGGCCACATTGATGAGTTGCTTCGGAATGCAACAAGCTTGGTTAGCTCTGACCCGATTTCGACGTGTCCATAATATCTAAAACATGACTAAGAACGACTTTTTATTATGTTCCGTTCTGATCATCCATGACAGCAACTCTTTGAAATCCATGAAAGCTGCTTCCACAATAGAATCGCTATTGATCAAAGACTTAGTCGTATTGAGGATGTGCTCTAACCTTGCTTTGCCTGCCCATGTTTTGGCTATGAGCATGGTAGAGGGATTTTTTGCCCGTAATATTTCACCAAGCTCTCTCTCTGTACATGGGTTCCCAAGCCCATGATAGATCATTACTAAGAGAATCATTGCATCTAGTGGGGTTGTGGAACAGCCTCCGCCAATATCTGTGATTGAGAGACATCCTCCTTGGAAACTTGCTGCCTCTTATTTGGTAGCTCAGGGAGAATTCTATTGTCATCCATTACTTGTTTACTTAGACCCTTATCTTCTTTTTCCCCCCGAAGAGAAGGAGAAGGAACTTGGGCTCGTCGAAGTCGAGACCATTTGCCCTGTGTAGGATGATTAGACAATTCTTGGACACCTTGTGAATCCTTGCATTAAAAAATAGAAAAAAGAATTGTTACTATGAATCCTACGTTGTTTGGATTTTTAAGGTTCTTTGTCCCTACAACAAGCTTCAAAAGCTTGATAGGTAATGTACAGACGCAATACTTAGTTTCAATCCTAGTTAACTACTTCGTTTACAATAAAAAAACCATTTTCCATTACAATTTTTAAGCGTCACTGAATAGCAGGAGACTTGTGAGGAGATGATGCAATTTGGCTAAATGAGCAAATTTCAGATTCCTTCAAATGCTTGCCATGGTCCTCTGACAAACAAATAATACATACGCTAAAACTGTCAACTAGATCTGGTACATTGTCCACGAAATGTCAACTCTTTCATATCTTGAGCTTTTCTTGAGTTCAAGCCGGACAATAAGGTCTTTAATGGCCGTGTAACTCAAGGTTATTGCTTGTTCTTCAAAACAAGTTTTGAATCCCCTATTCCATTATTGTAACTACTGATTTTTTTCTTAAATAATAAATTTAAGGATGCAACTTTTGTCCCAACTTGTTGAAGTGAAATGTCATAAGTGGTGGAAATAAAAATGATGTTAGTGTTGAGTCCATCAACCTATACAAAACTGATTGTACACCACGGGCAATCTGTCATGTTAATAAATTGTGAAAAATTTTTAGGATAAAATTTTGTGTCCGTAGAGTTGAAAAAAAAAAAAAAAAAAAAATAGATTCTTTCAAAATATGGCAGCCTAGTTGCCAATCCATGCTCTGCTGCCAATTCACCATCATTAAAAGTATGCACCTTCATCAATATTATGCTCCTAGGACTGCACCTTCTCAACTCATCACAGTACTCCCATAGTTGGTTGAACTGTGCAGTGTGGGCCCCATCAACAGCATCTTGAGCTTTCTCTCTAGCCCTACTTGCCTTGCCTTCACTTATGTTAACCACATACTTCTCATGCACAGCATTCTGAATGTCCTTCAGCTTTATGTCAGGCTGTCTCCTAACTCTCTTCACTAACTTCTTCCCAATGTATAATGCTGTGCAACTTGGATTTTTATAACTTCTACTACATGTGTGTTCCATGTTCAATGTTTTCAATCTAAAACTCTTCTCCCTTGGCACCTTTGCAAGGTAGGCAACAAACTTGCAGCCTGGCTGGCATCGGGCTCTCACTCTCACCAAGTCATTTTTCACAAATTTTATACTCCACCCACCATGGATTGTATAATCAGTTATAGCATCTTTAAATTGTTTAGTTGAGATGAACAACATATCTTTCTCAAACCTAAGCTGCTCAACTTTGGTAACTAGCCTAAAGATTGGGTATTTGCTCCTCCTAATAGAATTGTCAACCTCAGCAATAGGGATGTCATCATCACTTGAATCATCACCATCCTCACTGCTTGATGATGATTCGTCAAGGCTAAGCAGCTCCTCACTCTTATAGTCAGAATTCATGACACCACCACCCATTTGTCCTGGTTCAACCTCATCATCTTCAGCTTGATTGTCCTAACTATCAGTACTATCTTCACCAATGTTTATTTCTGGCTCTTCTTCTAAGTCACTCCTCTCATCTTTACTACCCTCACTACTCTCCTCAACTTGGTCATCAACAACTAGTGCTTTGCCAGCCTTCCTAGCACAAACCTGCTCAACATCTATGTCATGTGGCTCACCATGGTCAACATTAGTAAATTCAACATTATCATGGCCTCCAAATTGTGAAAAATCAGGTTTGTACTCTTCATCAACATACTCAGCATACTCACCATCACTAACAAAAACCTCAAGTGGTTCATGCACTGGATGCTCCACAAAGACATGAATCTCTCCATATCCCTTCACCAGGTCAGTCATGAACATAGCAGCATCATCATCAACCACTTGATGGAAATTTGACTTGTCTGGGTTCACACCAGGCATTTTAAACCATAGCTTATCAACTTCACTGTAGCCAAACTCCTTATAGATGCTCTCAATTTCTACTTTCGACCACTTATCTGGGTCACAATTATCCACTATATTAACTGTCCCTCCCACATACACTTGAGGGTCCCACATGAAATACCCACCATGGTGGACATGCAGAGTAAAAAGCTCATCCATCCTGCATGCAAGTCACGAGAAGAAAACTGAATGAAAAATAGATATCCACTTTTTGAAAATTAATAATACTTTGTTAGGCTAATAAACAAATAAAAAAGCATACAATACAGACAAAGGGAACACATGGACCCAGCCACTTCTTGAAAAGCAAGACACAATACAGACAAAAGATTCCATGGTTTATCAAGGTCAATATAGTGGTCCCTGATAAAACACACAATATAGACAAACAATGCAATTACCAACAAAAATACAATCAGTATTGTGGTCCCTGATAAACAAAAGTAGATAAACAAAAGTAAAACAAACAGAGCTGCAAATACCAAAAGCAACACACAACAGCCAAACAATGCAAATCCCAAAAATATTCCACTATCACAGTCAGTATTATGTCCACTACAAAAGCTATAAAGGATGAGAGGAAGAGAGAGAGTGAGAATGAGACACAACAACGAGAGAGAAATAGAGATAGATTGAAATTCCAGAGCAATAACAAAACTGAACATCTCAAAAACCCCAAATTTTCAAAAGCCGACAACTAAGATTCATACCCAGAAGGATTACCCAGCACTTAAAAATGGCATTCATAACAGAGAGAGAGAGAGAGAGAGAGAGAGAGTGAGACATAACGAGAGAAAGAGAGAGAGTTAGAGAGAAATACAACCTTCGAAATCTGCTCAGCACAAACACTCTGAAGCTATCTTTGATTGTGCTTGCTGATTTGTGGGTTTTTTTGCTTGCTGATTTGCGGTTTTTTTGTGCTAATCTATGGTCAAGTGATGAGCAACGAGTTAGGTCAAGAAATTAGGGATTCTGCAAGTCAGCCGGCATGTGTGGTCAGGTGTGGTCATGTGATATGTGGTTTTATTTGGGTTAGGGACTATCACGTGAGGGCCACGTGACCATTAAGGGCGGGGATGTAACTAACAGTTGCTTCATTAGGCCGCGTGGATATTAAATAAGGATTGTTTATTATTGCCATTTGCTACGTCATCATTATCCGTCTCTGATGTAATGACAGGGACTAAAATGGAAGCGTTTTTCAAAATAGGGACTAAAAGCGGTAAAAAAAAAACTTAGGGACTAAAATGGGAATCGCTTGAAAATGTAGGAACTAAAAGTGGCTTTTCGCCCACTTTTTATATAGCTAATAGAAAAAGATAGAAATCAATCAAGCCATAGAGAGATACTTGTATTGTGATTAGTTGAGAATGCCAAACCACAGACAGCAAAAAGTTTTATTTGATCCTCTACTTCTCTCTCTCAACTTCCAAGAAACTCATACCCATGAGAACATGATAGAGTTTTTCCATACCCACCGACAATCTCCACCAACAATCTCAACTTTCAAGAAAAGCACATAATCCACGGCCATCCTTTAAACCACACAATCCTCTACCCCTACAAACTTACAGCCCTCTGTCTTTGAGCCTTATCTCTCCAAATATGTACGGATTGCAACGGTAGCACACACATACCCAGCTAAGCTCATCTCTCAGAGCAGAAGAACATGTTTCTTCCACTTTTGTCTGCCAGACTTGCTTTTCTTTCCCATGCAAAAATGTTTGGTGAATTATAAGTGATAAGAGATGTGGCTGTGGCCCTGTGGGTTTTGTGCTCTTCTTTTAAAAATTTAAACCATATAAGTCCAAATAAAACAATAATATAATAACATACAGAGAAAACAAATAGTAAGATGAAAGCTTTTCTTTTAAGCCCATATAAGCCCAAATAAAACAATAATAAGATAAAGCAAATGATGAGATGAGATGAAACGTGAGTTTTGGGCAGTGATTGACTAAACCAAAAATTCACTATAGAGTGTAGATAGAGGCATGAGATGAAACGGTGAGTTTTGGGCAGTGATTGTCTAAACCAAAAATTCACTGTCGAGGCATTCCCTCTTTTTATATTGTTAGTGTGTGTGTATATATATATATATATATATAAAACATTTGTACACTTAAGACTGAACACTTCATAAAAACCATGATGATCATCAAAATCAAAGCGGACTAGTGATCCACTTTGTTCCATTTGGTCCAATTTAGTCCATTTGTGTCTACTTAGGTCCAATTTGGTCTATTTTTGTAGACTTAGATATATGGAAAAGACATTTTTAGGTTTTTTTTTTCTTTTTTTTGAGAGGGAAAGACATTTTTAAGTTGAGACCACTTATTTTAATCTATTAAAATTATTAACCCATAATACTAATTATATTCATTTTTTTTTTATATATATAGTGGCCAGTGGGGAGGATTAGTGGAGTTCCAATTACAAATACGTCAGGTACAACAAATGATATCATTATTGCTACACTATCGCTTGAATCCACCCTTCTCATATTCGTTGGTACCGGTATGTTTCATAACCTTTTATAGTAATAAATTTCTGAATACCATTTTTATTGGGGGTGTTATTTTTAAAAACTGATAAAGCACACACACTGGTCGATTGAGAATATAATGAAAGGTCGTTATCGTTGTTGTGGCTGTGGATGAGAAATAAGCAAATTGTCTTTGCAGGCATCTGAAAAGGTTGAAACAAGTTAAAAGTAACCTTAAAACTTCAAACACAACCGAACAGTTTTCACAAAAAAAAAAATTCAATCAATAGATAATAAAGCAAATATATATCAAGTAATTTACGTTGATTGCCCGTAACTTTTGTACACTGAAGACTGAACACTACAAAAAAACCATGATGATCATCAAAATCAAACCCCTTGTCCTGCTGCTAGTGCTATCGTGCACATGGGTGCTTACAGTTGCGACCAGTGATGCTGCCTATCCCACCATCTCCGACTGTGGCATGGAGGAACTCGTCCCTGTAAGGAGAGAAGTGTACGGAAATGGTAGAATATTTGATATAAGTCACAGGTTCAGGGAGGACATGCCGACCTGGGACTCCGTGGATGGGCTAGGCCAGTTCTTGCGCCTCCGCCACTCCATAAAGAATGGCTCCCTAGCCAACGTTTCCGAGCTCAAGTACTTCTCTGTTCACTCCGGCACCCACGTCGACGCGCCAGGCCACGTGTTCGATCACTACTTTGATGCCGGCTTCGATGTTGACACGCTTGATTTGGAACTGCTTAACGGTAAATAATCATCCTAATACCTTTTTCTAGACTAAATTTGTTATTGTCATGTTATATTTAAAGTTGCGTTTTGAGTCCACATGATGAGGCGTCTGTTAAGTACCAACTAAATTCAAAACAATTTCGTTATTAAAACTATGTTAGATATTGTTATTATTTTTGACTAAAAATTGCAATTTATACTCTTAAAGTTTGATATAAGATGGATAGGAATGTGGAATATAGGTAGATTAGAATTGGTGGGTCTACTCCACAATGAAATTTGTTCTAGTTGTTTAACATCTCCTTGGTTTGCATAAAAAGGTTTTTGATGCATAAATGTTTATGGAGGGGGTTATTAGTGGGTGTGATGTCTGAAGAAAGCTTTGGCATGGGTTATGACCAGGTTGTCTGATTTTGTTAAAATCGGTGGTCTAGTGATTAAATTTACCATTTTTTATTAACTTATGCTTTTTTTAACAAACGGTAGTTTATAAGATGATGTATCTCATACTCCTTGCCTAGAGAGGAGTGAAGATGATTCTGAACTATCCCTTTTTTATTTATTTTTTATTTTTTTATCTAATCCATATAAAAAAAAAAATTGAGGGACTTGATAAATTCAGAATTCATCTCTAACCAATGCAAATTCTTACTTGGAAGATCCTTGCACATTGTAGAATGTGTAAATCCTCTTTACATACACCTTATTACACATAAACATACACAGATTTCATTTTTGAACTAAAGTCGTGTCTTGAAGCTATAATTTTTGTGTGAAACGTTTTGAATTGAAATCATGACTTCAAGACACAATTTCAGTTCAAAGATGAAATATGTGAAATTTTGTGTGTATAATAAACTGCTCTCTTACAAAATTCTAGCTTAAGCAATTTTAAAGAGTCATCCTTTTTGGCATCTAAAAAATCCTACTATTTTTAATGTCTTCCTTCTCTTGTTTTTTGTTAAATTTACTCTTTACGTTAGAACTTCATCTCCCTGCTTACAATAAAGTTGTTAATTTATGTTAGATTGATTATTATTTATGTTTGTTTCAATAGGTCCTGCACTGTTAGTTGATGTTCCAAGGGATAAGAACATTACTGGTATGTTATCTCTTCTTTAATTGAAACAGAGCAATGGCTATAGCATGTTACTAATTGATTAATCTTGTGCATCAATTTTGAAATTTTAGTGAAGTTTGAGAAGATTGTGGAGTGGAACCATAATGATTTAAGAAAAAAAATTATTTACTGAAAATTAATTTATAAATAACTTATTTGTCACCTCCTCTGTTCCAATCCTCTTTTTCATGTACTGAATTACTACCTATTACTGGGATTTGGGATGCCTAGAATGGGGTTCAAACCTGTCATGATCAAAGTTTAATCTTCAGTTTTACTGCTCTGCACTAAACAGCCATCTCAGTAAGCATCTCACATTAGAGTTGTGCTAGATAGAATAACAACACAAAGAATTCAGTGAATGATCCAAGTTTACACTAGCCATAAGCAGCAAATATTAGTTCAAAAATAGATAAAAATTACTGTAACAACTCAAGAATTCAGTGAATGATCTGATTGGCTTGTCAGTTTACACTAGCCATATGCAGCAAATATTGGTTCAAAAATAGATAAAAATTACTGTAGTTTTTTGTTTTATGAGACATGCGTACATTTCAATAACTTGTTTCTTACTACACACGTGTATGTGTGTACAATGGGAGAACAGTGTTTAATTAGATGGGTTGCTCAACATATATCGTGATGTAACAAATTGATTTTCCAAACCATGAAAAAACATATTTATTTTGTAGTTTTGGGTATATTAGGTTTTAATAAAGCCCACTTGACACAGCTGAAGTTATGAAGTCCTTGAATATTCCCAAGGGAATTCGACGCGTCATTTTCAGAACATTAAATACTGACAGGTAAATTTATTTTAGTTCTATTGTTGAAGTTCCATCATACTATCATAGAGGACTGTGGACCAATTTTAAACTATAGTATGACATTCATAAGCTATTGTTAGAGATATTGGTTCTTATTGAAATTTCTCCATTTGACATTTGATATAATGAAATCCAAAATTGTTATTGATTTTTTTGTTCTTTTGCTAGTTATTGTTTTCCAGTGCAACAGGTTTATGAACCAAAATCTTTTTTCTGCACTAGGTTCCGTATTATAATTTTGAATGAAAGGAAGTAAATGTCATAGTTCTTAGTTTTCATTACAAAATGTATGTTGCTCTTAAGATGGCATCCATAAAAGTCATCATGTTAAATCTGATCTTACATGTTTTTTAGATGCTGTGCCTTAGATTTCATTTATGATTTTGGCATGCCTGCACCTGAAACACATTTTCAGTGAAGATTAAGCTATGTTCTTCAATCTTTAATTTTAGATTATACTGTGCTGCTGCTTTTGGTTACTACTATAATTTGTAGATATGGTATGGAAAGTGGAATATGGTTAGCATCTAGCTACCAATTAATATAAAATGTGATAGATGGGAAAAAGATTGAACAATGTAGTACTAAATATATCCTGTAGAGTGTAGTCAATAGAATGTGATTAACATTTAGCTATCAATTAATGCAAAATATGATGTGAAGCAGATAAACAATGTAGTTCTACAAATGTCTATGAAAAGGTGGAAGATTATCCCTTACTATGTTTCTCTTTTTTTTGAAATAATCAGTCATTTCATTAACAAAGATTAGAGTTCAAACACCAATACAACAACCATCAGCTAGCTGCAAACTAACCATGTACAAACAGAAAACCAACCGCAGAAACTATCTGCAAAAAAGATATGCAGGCTTGCAGCACAGCTAAGCCCAAAAACCACAATATGCGAACAGCAAAAACAGAAACTAACCCCACCTTTAGAGGATCCAGCTGGGAATAACAAACTATCGCATAAAATACCACCAAAAGGGCACTGATCAGTCCCAACTTGCGGCAAACAGACACACAAACTTAAAAGCCCTTAAAAACTAGTGATGCAATCATCCTCCATTTAGAGCTTGGTACACAATTTAGAATTGAATTTTTGAACATATTCTTGCCTTCAACTCTACCTTTAATGTCATTCATTATGGCTCTAATAAGTTACTCTTCAGCATACAGCCTCTTAGCATGAAGAATTGCATTTCCTCAACTCCAAAGGTGGTATATAGTTGCCCACCAAGCTAATTACAGAGCATAGCTCTCAATCCCTTTCCCTTTAGGTGTATTACACTCCAATCAACTAAATCCTGCTAGCTGACTTTGGGATCAGACATACTCTTTTAGTGAAGGGGCAATGAAAAAAGAGATGCAGAACTTGCAGAAACAACAAAATTTGTCTACCATAATTCCCCATTGAATCATTCTATCTTTGTTTGGAGTTTTGTTTAGCATGACCATTTATCCTATGAATGAATGCCTGGGAATAGCTAGATTAAACCACAGTAGGTTTCACCAATCTCATTCCCTGTTACAGCACACACAAATTTAGGAGATGAGGACCATAAGGCTTTATCTTCATCCTTTAATTCAACCAGATGCAATTTACTTTGTTTGTCCACCAATTAATCTGATCTTGCAAGCCTCCAAATCCAAAATTTATCTTTATGAACAGATACAAGATTAGATTCAACCTGACTGGCAGCATCATAAGCCCTATGACTGCACCTTTGCCGTAAAACTCCATCTGGATGCCATAAATCAATCTATAAGATCTTGTTTCCATCCCCATCTAATACCTCAAGAATTTTCTTGCTTCACCCCTGAGTTTAAGGATAGTTCTCCATCCCAAGAGCTGTCTTTGGGGATTTTACTGGTTCAGAAGCATCTCCCTTTTAAGAGACAAGCATGAGTCTATGCTACCCATAGGGAATCTGATTGGGTGAAGAGGTTCCAAATGTGTTTTATGACTGTTGCTTTATTCCAGTCAGCCAGCCTTTTCAAGGCTAGACCCCTCTTTACTTAGGAAAGCATACCCAGGTTAGTCTAATACCCCCTCTGGACTCTTCCTTTCCATGCTAAAGGTAATGGCTATAGCAATGTTCAATTTCAACAAAGAATTTGAATAATGTAAAGTACAGATTGTAATAATTGGAGTCTTCTGGAAAAGGACAAGTTTCTGGTAGTCCAAGAATTAATTCTAGCTAGAATCTTATCAAGAAAGGGCTGGCAATCCTTAAAACTAAACTTACCAGGGATTAATAGCATACCAAGATATCTTACTAGAAGGGAGCCTTCCTTGAATTGAAGAACCTCTAGTATTTGCTTCTTTGAACTATCAGAAATAGATGAGCATAATACCTCACTTTTGCTTGGCTTGATACAGTCCAGAGATATATTTGAATTCTTCAAGGGATTCTTAATAATATGGATTGAAGATAGAGATCAGAAACAGAAAATATAAGGAGATCATCAGAAAAGCTAATATGAGTAATCTGCTGCCCTTTGCATTGGGGGTGATATTTGAATAGACTAGATGATAGGACTTTGGATTTGAACAGTCTATTAAATGCTTCCATGGCAATAACAAGGAGGTTGGGTGACAATGGGTCCCTCTGCCCCAGTAACTTCCTGCCATTGAAATAATCCACTAAAGATCCATTGATTGCTATTAAGAATTTAGGGATACTGATGCACTCCTTAATCCATTGGACAAACCTTGGAGGAAAACCAGCCACCATTAAACACATAAGGAGAACATTCTAGTTAAGTGAGTCATAAGACTCTTGAGATCAGCTTTAATTGCACATCTGCCAACCCCTTGTTCCTGTGGTAGTTCTTTACTAACTCATGGGCTAATAGAATATTTTCAGTTATACTTATACCTTTAATGAAAACTGTTTGGTTTGAATCCACCAGTTCTCCCAATTACTCTCTTCATTTGTTGACCAATACGTAATGCACTTTTAGATGACATTACAACAAGCAATTTGCTTAAAATCAGTGATGTAAGAGGGGTTGGGGTCTTTAGGAATCAGTGTGATAACTTTGAAATTCACTTCCTTAAGCAGCTTGCCAGTATTAAAGAAGGAAGAAACAATCTCAATAACAGCCTCTTTACTGTATTCAAGGCTTCCTTGAAGAACTTGTCAGTGAAACCATCAGGTCTAGGTGCTTTGTCTCTCTCCATACTGAAAAGAGCTTGCTGGATTTCATGCTTAGTCACATTCCTCTGCCAGCTCTTCACGGATTCAGGTATTTGATTAGAGAACAGTAAAGCCACCTTACTTATCATCCTTTTCTCATTCACAGCGGTGCTTGAACCCAAAAATTTATTATAGAAACTGCTTATGCGCTCCTTAATAGCATTTGGATCCTCCATCCTGGTACCATCATTATCAAGCAGGCATTCGATTTCATTCCTAGCTTGCCTTCCTTTGACAATGCTGTGGAAATGGGCATTAACTTTTATTTTTCTTTTTTCATTAAGTAGCCTTATTTAGATAATGGAAAGATATAGTCCAATTCAGGTGGTTTTATTCTTTCATCCATTGTTCTCTCTATTCACTTCCTGTTCATGTTTGTAGTGCTCCTTTGTATGGGCATCTAATTTTATGCTAGGGGCAAAAGATATTGCAGAATCATAAAAAGTCTCACTTAAAATAATTTTTTTTGGTGAAATAAAACTAATTTTATTTTCAGGCGGCTAATGTGGAAAAAGGAGTTTGATACAAGCTTTGCAGGACTGATGAAGGATGGTGCTGAATGGTTGGCAGAGAACACAGATATCAAACTTATTGGTAAGACAGAGATTGTACTTTCTATCAATTTGGAGCAACTTGAAAATGGCCTTCTTTTGTCCTTGCGAGCTAAGACTTTCTGTGTGCCTAAATTACAACACCTTTACTTCATATAGTCATATAATTCTTACCATTGTGAACCGGCAATCTATCGTGATGCAATTTGACTTTTCGTTCTTATATTTTAAACCTTATTTAGAGGTAACTATAAGCAGATCCAACGGGCAAAGATTTAGTTCTGAATGGTAACGACCAGTAAAATCATTAGCTAATTCCTGGTGATTTAAGAAATCTTGGGGACACGGAAGAAAACATAGGAATCTTGTATCCATTACTCTCAGCTCTTGGGGCATGGATGGATAGTTATATGCAGAAATTACCTTGCATTGGGTCTCAAGACTCTCAACCATGTTTCTTCCAATCTTTCATTTCCATTCCCCCATTAGCATTCTCTTAGAATTCCCCCCTTTCTTCATAGGCCAAGTTGTCTATCCGCCTCATTTTGTATACAAAATGCATTGATAATATTGGTGTTATGCCTTGCAAGTTGATGTGCATATTAGTTTCTTATCATAAACTGTTCAATTCCACAAAATAGCTTTAAGTATATTAAAGTTTGAGACAATTTGGGAATTTTGATATAATTCTCATTCATGAATAAATAATAAAATTCTTTTATAAAAAAAAAAAAAAAAAAAAAAA